>NC_140444.1:7857974-7880474 GCF_963576455.1 Neolamprologus multifasciatus
GAGTGCACATTGGACTTCTGTCATTAAATGAGTCTTTCTATAACTTCTAGGTGAAGTTATCATAAACTGTTTCGTAACAAACAAGTAAACATGTCAGGGAACAAGCTTACTTGCATACGAAGCTTGTTAAATGAGGGAATGGTAAATGGTAAAATGGTAAATGGCCTGTATTTGTATAGCGCTTTACTAGTCCCTAAGGACCCCAAAGCACTTTACACATCCAGTCATCCACCCATTCACACACACATTCACACACACTGGTGATGGCAGCTACATTGTAGCCACAGCCACCCTGGGGCGCACTGACAGAGGTGAGGGAAGGCTATGATTATATCTAAAGAGTTGGTAAGCATCTTACATATTTTGCTGCCTCTGCTACACTCATCTGAGAACATTACAACAAAGTCAGAAGGTGTGTAGATTTCACTGTAGTATGACTTTATCAGACTGACACAGAGAAAGGAAAATGCAGACTGGAATGTGCTTCTGACTTGGTGAAGCCAATAAATGGCAGTTCACTTTTATTCATTTATTTTGAACCCTTTTGGATTATTTTCAATTTCATTAAATTTAACTTTATTTAAATTGTGCCAAACAACAACAGTAGCCTCAAGGTGCATTATATTGTAAGGTAAAGACTACAGTACTCTACAGTACTACAGAGAAAAACCCTGCAGTCAGATGACCCCATATGAGCAAGCGACAGTGGGAAGAAAAACACTCTAGTAACACGAATCTTGCACCTCATTTTCTCCCACGTATGGTTTCTTTGGTAACCCTAACCCTATATGACATGGCTTCATATAAAGCATCTGGATTCCTATTAATTAATGCTAATTAAATTCATACTCAAAGATACAGGTTTTTCATATAGCCTGTGGCAATTTGAATGTATTTTTTATACCGGGAACTAGTAATTGATATATTAAATTCTGAGTCTGTCTTATCACTTATAGTATTCTAAAAAAAACAGAGGGGGGCTATCTGTGCAGACTCTCTGCATGATACAATATACTGCCAAATTCTGTGGCGACTGCTGTGCTTCTTCAAAATTCAAATTGACACTGTAAAGAAATAAGAGAAAAACTTTCTGTAAGTTTTCACTCCAAAAAAAAACAAAACGTTGGTGCCTTGTGAAGAATTACAGCTAGGACTGTGCTGTAGCTGTGTCCCTCCCTGCACCTTCTACCTCTCCCCGTCTTCTCAGCTCACGCTTCTCCATCTAACCTCCTGATCACTTCGTCTCCTCTCATCTGTCACACTTGTCTTTCTCTTGTCATCACTTTTTAATCTCAGCCTGGGTTCACCCACTCCTCCTGCTGCCTCTGTTTTGACCCCTGCACCTTTTTATTCTCTCCCTTTTCCTGCTTCTGTTTTTTTCACCGGGCACCGGTGAAAAAGTTTGTTTTTTTTTTAAATAAGAGAAACTTGGTAGCACCATAGATAACACTAATTGCAAATCAATTACTGAATTTATTTCTGCATCCTCATCCTCTCTTTTTTTGATCTTCCAGTCATCCACAGACTGTCGATTCGTCACCTGTTGTCAGATCAATAATGCATCTCAGCACAATTGCTCTAGACATGTCATTGTGCTGTGGTTTAAATTGATCTTGAGTATGTGAAACCACTTTGCATGCAGTTCTGAGCAGCTAATGTGATATTTTTCAAATTGCATCAAGTTGGAATATTCAGATGAATCATTATGTTCTACATATTACTCCCATCGGGTAACAAAAATTACTAAATTTCAGATATGTTTCCAGGCAGAGGGCATACACGGGAACAAAGTCCAAGCTGCTAATGAACCTGCTCACGTGTCTGCAGGGCGGGCTACATTTTATAAACTTTGGTTAAATTGCGAGTTTGTCTTATTTTGATTTCCCACCCAAGTCAAGCTGTGGTGGCTGTTCATCATTCAGAGTGAGTTTGGTTAATACATTCACAGTCTCCTCTTCTTCCTCCACACTGACCTCTGACCTGCTTAAAATGCACCATCTCCTCTGGGATTTAAAGACTGTTTCGTCATCCTGCTGTGAGTGTGTTTGTCAGAGAGGAGAAGACGGTGGTGATTTGTATCGGAGCAGCAAGGTGACCCCAGAATCTTCATCATTAAGAAAGGAATTTTATACTTTCTCTCCAAAAAAAAAGAGACTAATTCAAGCTAGAATTTGAGAAGTGTTAAAAAGGTCAAGAATAAATTGTGCCTGAGTGCTGTTTCAGCCTTACATGGTATTTTGTTTATTATCCTTTACTCATTCTCTATGTTGTATTTAGTGATATAAACTTTTATCACTCTGACATCCAGTTATAACAATATAACAAGAAGTTTTTTTTACTCATGTAACAATATGAAAAGAAAATCGAATCAATCTCATAAATCTGGTTAAATCTAGGAGCGCCGTCTTCTCTAAATGACAACATTTGGTATTTAGTCATTATCTGGACTGCAATAATGCGCCATCATTATCTGCTATTTTTTTCATAACATATCAATTTAACTAGGTCACTCTTAGAAGTCAGCCTGTATTGATTGTTATTTTAAGATTATTGTTTTGAAAAATGTAGAAACTATGTTGCTTTTGACTAAATCAATGTTTAGTTTGAGGTTGGAAAGTTTACCAGAAAAATTTAAGTTGTGGATATTCTTTTTTTTTCCCAGTAGTCTCCAAGTGAAGCTAGAAGAGTCGTTAGGAAAACAGATGGAGAAGAACTGGTTTTCATAACTGCAGCATGCCTAAGCTCGGTCAAGATGTGGTCTATCATAATTAACCCTGATAGGGTTTGATACTTTCCTTTCCACGAGTTGACAGAGAGATTTATACAGATGGTCCAGACAAGCGTGCAGTTGTTCATTACTTTTATTTCCCATATATAACTTAGAACAGAACTGAAACTGAATGCTCAAAATAAACAGCAGCTTGAGGAGTTTTCAACCAGTTTTCTCTGAATATCAGCTGCTTTTCACTCATTTTCAGTGCAGTTCTTATACCTGACAGTTACATTTTGACATTAAAAAAGGAATGAATCAGCATCGTGTCTACACATAATAGACAACTTAGAAAAGAACTGATTTCAAATTGTATCCTAAGGCACTTTGTTACAGCAGAAGACTTGGCATAGTATGTCTAGACAAGTGAACAACAAAGTGGAAGCATACAAAACTATCTGTAGCAGATGAACAGTGTCTAAAAGTCATGACCTTAAAAACTGGAAAAAGTCCAGCAGCTGAACTTTTAGGAGCTGACAAAGAGTTGATCATCCGTTCACTGAAGTCTCCTCAAAAATTGTCTCATTCGAAGGACGACTGTCAAGAAGCCATTCATAAGATAGGAAAACAGGGAGAAATAGTTGAGGTATGTCAAATTGCAACTGAAATCAGGGGCATCTCAAGAATTTTCCCCAAGCTGTACTTGAGTCACTTTCATCATGATGCGATTTCTCTTCGTTTTAACACTGACTGAAGGGATTTTTAGACAAGAGGCATGTTTACCACAGAGTAGCCTCGCCTATTCTTTAACCACTATGTCTAATAATTCATTTTTATATTTTAAATATATAAATATATTAAATAAATATTCTATATTTATAAACTGGCAATATTCCATAATCATATATAGCCCAGTGAAAAGCAGGAGCTGTGGATTTGATTCACTACTCCACCAACGATCAGAAGAAGAAGAAGAAGTCTTTACACAATTTAAAATACACAGACACAATCCCACACTGAAACTATTAATTACTATCCATTTCACACTGGAGAGTCAAGATGTGAAACTGACATGCATGTCTATTTTACGCCATGCCGTAATATCAGGTTGAAATGTGTATAGCTGCAGCAGTCTGTGCTATCTGTAGTAAGGTATATTCCAGTTTAACATTTAGTATGACAATGATAGAGAAGAATACTGACTTAAAATCCATTTGGCTACAGTTTGCAACCTGGCACCTTTTAGCCTAATCCCTTCCCCGTGGCTCTCCTTTCTTGCTTGTGATGCATTCTCCTCCAACCATGAACAGCAGGTTATGCCGAGGACTGGAAGTCTGATGGAAGTCTGATGCCTGTAAATAGTAAGTTTACATAGCTTCTCCAGCAGATCATCTTGCAAGTTGGTTGCTGACGATTTCTGTGGAACCAGCTTCCAGTTTGGATTCGGGAGACAGACACTATCTCTACTTTTAAGATTAGGCTTAAAACTTTCCTTTTGCTAAAGCATATAGTTAGGGCTGGACCAGGTGACCCTGAATCCTCCCTTAGTTATGCTGCAATAGATGTAGGCTGCCGGGGGATTCCCATGATGCATTGAGTTTTTCCTTTCCAGTCACCTTTCTCACTCTCTATGTATTAACAGACCTCTCTGTATTGAATCGTATCTGTTATTAATCTCTGTCTCTCTTCCACAGCATGTCTTTTATCCTGTCTTCCTTCTCTCACCCCAACCGGTCGCAGCAGATGGCCGCCCCTCCCTGAGCCTGGTTCTGCCGGAGGTTTCTTCCTGTTAAAAGGGAGTTTTTCCTTCCCACTGTCGCCAAAGTGCTTGCTCATAGGGGGTCATATGATTGTTGGGCTTTTCTCTGTATCTATGAAGCGCCTTGAGGCGACATTTGTTGTGATTTGGCGCTATATAAATAAAATTGAATTGAATTGAATTGAATTGATTTCTACGATTGCTATCAGACAATGGTTGATGCAACACCAATTACTCTGATGCCCATTAAATGTCAAGTAGAATATGAATTATACCTGGGGAGCACTACGTCTTACTCTAACGATGGAATGAGGGCATACTACCCATCACACTGACCCACTATCACCTCTTCATGTTTGTATATTTATAGAGGGGAGGTTAGCTTCATCTGGTTAGCTTGCTAACAGTTAGCAGCTGTTTCTGTTGGTAATTGTAATAATTTTTTTAAAAATAGTTTCAGCTCACAGTCATTCATAGTAGCTTCCCAAGTCCAACATGGCTGACTAATCATAAATATTTGATTCTGAACATCTGTTATGGAATATTACAGGCAGTTAAACGTAAAACTTTAAGCTATTTCCTAAGGTAAAGAAATATCAAAATCCTTCTAAAAATTGCAATAGTACAAATTCCACAACGTAACTGTGTGCCATTGACCCAGATTGTCTACATAAATTATATTTTGTTTAAAAGAAAGCAAGAACAACAACATAGGGCAAATTGAGAGATGACCAAATGGCTCAGACATTTGACAGTATGGATGAAGTTATGTGTAAGATTTTGAGAACATAATCTTATGTAGTGTGTCAGAAAATAAAAAATAAAACAAAAATCATAAAATTAAATAAAGATTATTCATTGCGTTAGTGAACCTTTAGTGTACTACAGCTTTTAAATTGATATACAAGCCAGAGGTGGTAGGTAGACAATAAAAACTCCCATCTGGCCAAATAAGCAACAAACCTGGCTTCATACTGAGTGCTGTTGAAGTTAAGCACATCTTAGAATTCCTACAAGAATTTTACACTGTGATACAGACTGACAACATGACTGCAAGACCAGGGTGGGTTTCTATATTTGGATTTAAAAAGAGGAAAAACATGGCTACAGTGGCTATGGTTGGCTGGAAGAGTAATCTGTTGCTCTTGTAATCACACCTCTAATTATACTTAACATCTCTGACAACAGACCACAGCAGGAAAAACCCAGCTATAAAATAATACTTCATTTCCTGTGTATCAGACTCTTCAAATGTCAACAGGAAAGATTATTTTTGTTCCCACCTACAGTGTAAAATCTGTCCAAGCGCTTTGAAAAAGAAACAATAGAGGTCAGTCGATTAAGTTCATCACTTTGGCGCCATTTTAACAGGACAGACTGTGGTGGGGAGAGCGTTTTATGATTTAATTGCACTTGCATCACAAATTAATGACTGTACTCTGTGTGTGTGTTATATTGCTCATCTTATAGGGACATAAATCTATTTATAAAGTTCCCTTTTGTGGGCAAAATATGCATAATTAAATTTTAGGATGGAGACCAGGTACAAGAATATAGGAAGGTTTGGTTCAAACATGAAGTGCCTGTTAGAGGACTTCACTCATTGTATTGCAAAAATCTTTGTGTGCATGTGTTTGTGTGTATGTGCGCGTGCAACAACTAGGCTTCAATTTAGCTCTGTGTTTGACTCAGAATAACACCACTAAGCTGTGAAGAACATTGATTATATTTGTCGTTTGACTTGGAGTAACAGTGATGCTGTCAGTGAGCACTTTCACAAGTGTAGTCAGACTATTCCATAACTGCACAATGTACTCATATTCAGGTCATGCGTTTAATAATCGTGAAGCATGGGTTCGAATTGAGCGCCTGGTTTTTATTTCACCCCTTGCACTCAAATGAGCAGTAGTTTATACTGCAGGTTTTATCTGTGTGTAACTGGAATGTCCCCACTTACCAGCTTTCCTTGAAAGGGTTCATAGAGAGATGCTTTCCACCTTTTGTACTGTGCAATGTACAGAATCCATCCATCTAAATTTCTAAAACTATTATTTGGAAAAGAGAAGAAAGAAGGTGAATCCATGAGGGCAGAAGCAATTTGTCATGACTCAGTGACCACAATCACACACACACATTCAGTGAAAATGCTCACATTTCACACTAAATTAGTTCACACTGCAGATAGCACTTCAGTGCAAGCACAGCTTTTGTGAACCTAAGTAAGCAAGGGGCCCGTAACTTAACAGGAAAGACTATTAGGTGAGTCAACATTGTGCTGACAGTATGGAAGTAGACACAAACCTGAAAGCATGGAGAGTGATTACTTTGAATCACCAAGTCAGAGACTTTGAAAAGACCCGCTGTTTAATGCCGTGAGCTCTAATAATTTGAGGTTCTGAACTCTAACAACCTCACAACCCTACCTAAGCTTTCCTGATTACTTCTACGCCAACCTGCCAAACGTGCATCTTTTTTCAACCCTCCTTCTTTTTGACATCTCTTTCGCGTTTCAGTCTGTGATGGATATGCCCATTCAACAAACAACACTTTCTCCTGCACTGAGGGATCACCTGTCATCAGGGTTTCTCACTGAGTGTTTGTTTGGGTGTGCTTATACTGCCAGCATACTCAGCGTAAATAAGCTTGGAGGGGATTCAGAAGAAGTATTTTGTCGAACCCCCTGTGCTTGTGCTAACACAGCAGAATTATACCTTGGTAAGCACAGTTCAAAGAGCTCAGGTTGTTCACAGAGGGCAAATGAAGGCAGGCTCTTGTTGAGAAACGGCAATCAAAAACAGTGATCAACATATGTGAGCAGAAGCATTTCAGTAACTGCCGAATCCGTTAATTAGTTATTTGAAAGATGCATGTTTGAAAATGTATTAGCAAAAGTAATTATAACTGATAATGTTTAATTTATTAAGCATAAATGCTTACATATCCGCCTCAAATATTAATAATTGTGTCTTTTCTGCAGCAATTGCAAAACAGAGTGAATAAAAAGTAATAAAGTATTAAAAGAAAATGTGGAGCTGAATATCATCTGCGGTTAGCGGATTATTGATGGAAAGTATGATTTCCTATACGTCTTCTACAACAGCAAATATGACTTTACTCTGCTGAGTGCACTGGCCTTTGAAATGAAGTTTACTTGCTGTTTTGCTGTTGGTGCAGTAGTTTACAGCATCGTCATGACTTTTCTGCCTTTCAAACTTCTCTGCCTTCCCCTCTGCTTAATCTGTCCTCAGCAGGTGAATCTTGAAAAGCTTACAGTGGGGCAAAAAAGTATTTAGTCAGCCACCGATTGTGCAAGTTCCCCCACTTAAAATGATGACAGAGGTCAGTAATTTGCACCAGAGGTACACTTCAACTGTGAGAGACAGAATGTGAAAAAAAAATCCATGAATTCACATGGTAGGATTTGTAAAGAATTTATTCGTAAATCAGGGTGGAAAATAAGTATTTGGTCACCTCAAACAAGGAAAATCCCTGGCTCTCACAGACCTGTAACGTCTTCTGTAAGAAGCTTTTCTGTCCCCCACTCGTTACCTGTATGAATGGCACCTGTTTGACCTCATCATCTGTATAAAAGACACCTGTCCACAGCCTCAACCAGTCAGACTCCAAACTCCGCCATGGCCAAGACCAAAGAGCTTTCGAAGGACACCAGGAAAAGAATTGTAGACCTGCACCAGACTGGGAAGAGTGAATCTACAATAGGCAAGCAGCTTGGTGTGAAAAAATCAACTGTGGGAGCAATCATCAGAAAATGGAAGACATACAAGACCACTGATAATCTCCCTCGATCTGGGGCTCCACGCAAGATCTCATCCCGTGGGGTCAAAATGATCATGAGAATGGTGAGCAAAGATCCCAGAACCACACGGGGGGACCTGGTGAATGACCTGCAGAGAGCTGGGACCAAAGTAACAAAGGTCACCATCAGTAACACACTACAACGGCAGGGAATCAAATCCCGCAGTGCCAGACGTGTTCCGCTGCTGAAGCCAGTGCATGTCCAGGCCCGTCTGAAGTTTGCCAGAGAGCACATGGATGATACAGCAGAGGATTGGGAGAATGTCATGTGGTCAGATGAAACCAAAGTAGAACTTTTGGTATAAACTCAACTCGTCGTGTTTGGAGGAAGAAGAATACTGAGTTGCATCCCAAGAACACCATACCTACTGTGAAGCATGGGGGTGGAAACATCATGCTATGGGGCTGTTTTTCTGCCAAGGGGACAGGACGACTGATCCGTGTTAAGGACAGAATGAATGGGGCCAAGTATCGTGAGATTTTGAGCCAAAACCTCCTTCCATCAGTGAGAACTTTGAAGATGAAACGAGGCTGGGTCTTCCAACATGACAATGATCCAAAACACACCGCCCGGGCAACAAAGGAGTGGCTCCGTAAGAAGCATTTGAAAGTCCTGGAGTGGCCTAGCCAGTCTCCAGACCTCAACCCCATAGAAAATCTGTGGCGGGAGTTGAAAGTCCGTGTTGCTCGGCGACAGCCCCAAAACATCACTGCTCTTGAGAAGATCTGCATGGAGGAATGGGCCAAAATACCAGCTACTGTGTGTGCAAACCTGGTAAAGACCTATAGTAAACGTTTGACCTCTGTTATTGCCAACAAAGGTTATGTTACAAAGTATTGAGTTGTATTTTTGTTATTGACCAAATACTTATTTTCCACCCTGATTTACGAATAAATTCTTTACAAAACCATGTGAATTCATGGATTTTTTTTTCACATTCTGTCTCTCACAGTTGAAGTGTACCTCTGGTGCAAATTACTGACCTCTGTCATCATTTTAAGTGGGGGAACTTGCACAATCGGTGGCTGACTAAATACTTTTTTGCCCCACTGTAAATGCAATTTTTTTTTAAAACTAATCTGTATTTCACCAATTGACCAAAAGGGAAATGTGACCCTGGCTTCTTAGAAAACACTATACAAATGTAACATAATTTTCTCTCCATTGTTTTGTTTTGTTTTTTAATTCAAATAAAGAATATACCTGGGGGTCAACCATCCAAAGCAATGGACAATGCAGAATAGCAGTTAGGAAGAGAGTGTAGGGAGGGTGGAGTGGGTAGATTCAAGTGTCAGGGATGATTTGTGACAGAAGATGGCAACAAAAGTGAAAGTTTACAAGACATTATGCCATGATGTATGTTTGGAGACAATGGCAATGGCAAAAAGAGAAAAGGTGGGGCTAGAAGTGTCAGAGTTGAAGATGCTAAGAGTTCTGCTGGGAGTGACCTGGGTGAACGGGATTAGGAATGATTGCATCAGCTCAGGTTGAACAGTGTGGAGCCAAAGAGAGACAAGGCTGAGGACATGTGCATGTAGTGCAGCGGTCTCCAACCTTTTTTGCACCACGGACCTGTTTATGCCCGACAATATTTTCACGGACCGGCCTTTAAGGTGTCGCGGATAAATACAACAAAATAAAACTAGTACCGGTACCGAAAAAAAGAAGATTTATTCATAACACACGTGAAAAAAACCCAGGAAAACCGAGTTAATGATAAAAACGATAACAAAATAATGCTGAAAACCAATAAAAACCCTGAAAACTATACATTTCACACCTGAGCCTCAACTCTCGCGGCCCGGTACCAAACGACTCACGGACCGGTACCGGTCCGAGGCCTGGGGGTTGGGGACCGCTGATGTAGTGGACATACTGAGTAAATGAGGAGTGAGAGAAGATTTATGGAGTGAAGGAATGGATAGTGTTAGTGTAACAAAAAAGGATGCAAGGGGTAGGATGAGATGGAGGCAGAGGATCAAATATGGTAATCTCTGGAGTGAGCAGCCAAAAGAAGAAAAAGAAGAGGGATATAAAAATGACAGCTGGAACCAATGTACAGTACTGTGATACAAATGCTGAGTGGATTACAGTGAATTGCTGGAGGGATTGATGAGCACTAACCTTATGCTCCAGATTATTTACCACACTAAGCCATCTGGGAAGTCATTCTCTGAAACTGAGAAAAAACAACATGTGCAATTTCAAAATAAGTAATACAAACAATACTTGGCAGGTGATTGGATGAGCCATCTGTCTACCACAGTTTTCCTTCATCCAGACAGTCTAGACTCATGGGACATAACAATCATAAAAACAAAACTAAAGTGCAGCCTGCATTTTGATGTGCAGAGTGAGGAGTCAGTTGCTTTTTAGTTTGCATGTTCCTAAATCGGGGGTGTCAGACACTAGATTGAGTTTTTGTGTTAGTTCATTATTCCTTTGGGCTTTTGTTAAGTGATTTGTGTTCAAGTTCTGTTGTTGGTTTTATATCTCTTGTAATTTAATATTATTATATTTTTTATTGGTGTCATTTATTACACCCTTCCAGCGGTCTCCGTTTGTATTTTGCTTATTGCTAGAAGTCATTCATCATCAAGTTATCCTTGGATTGCGGTTCTGTGTATCTAGGTTGGTCACTATTTATTTTTCTGTTTATTGAGTTGTTGTTATTCCCTCACATTTGCAAGTCTTATTTATCCTGTATTTTGTACAGGTTCTTTATGGCTTATTTTCTTGTCTTGTTATATGAGTTGTGGAATAACCTAAAAAAAAGAAAACCCTGAATAATCACTCAGAGAACCCACACGCTTAACTTAAAAGCTTGTAAACAATGCAAACTATATAAACAGGGGTTGTATTAAGTCACTTTAAACAGGTTTATCAGCGCTGACTCTCTAATCTGCATTAATTTGATCCAGTATTCAATGTTGAGGAACTTTGGGCACTTTGATGATGGGTTGCTGGATCATCACACTTTGGCTCTACACTGCTGCTAACACATTCTGAATACATCTCACCACAGACACTGCAAAATTCATAGAACTACACACAACTGGATGTCAGACTCACCAATCACAGACTGTCCAGAAAGAGGAGCTCACTTCCAAAGTCATGCTCACCCAGACTGAAGCCTCCCCATTACAAAAGTAAGACCTGAATCTGTCAAGATGAGCTATGCTACAGGGAGAAAGTACAGCAGAAAAGGCTGTAACAAGCTGTTAAAGACAGCAATCTGATCTTAAATGTCAATTAAACAAAGGAAGTTATTTTTGATTTCCAGAGAGAGAAAGAACGCAGCAGCAGAGCTGCTGAAAGATGTGTAGTTCCTGAGCACAGTGATCACTGAAAACATTGGCGAGGCTACATTGCAATCTATGTTTGCTAATAAGGCAGTTGAGCACGGTAAGATGTAACAAGATGTTCTCAGGAACATACATGTGCATGCCAACTACAGCCTTCTGCTTCGATCATTCATCAGCCCTGCTGGAGATGATTTGTTTTGTGTTTAGTGAGGGACTAAACCAACAATTGATCACCACATGAATTTTATTTAGATCAGTGATTTCCAACTGAGCACACCCCATGGGACTGCAGTTGCCAATGGGGTAGACAGAAAATAGCTGACTTATTTTGAATGAACAAAGATTGCAGCCTACTTTTTCTTTATGCCCAATTTCAGATATGCCTCCCACATATTTATGTTTAAAATAAAAATAAGGGAACGGTAGGGTTACTCCAGTTCAGTTACAACTTAGTTTACTTAGTTCACTGTACCTTAGTCAAGGGAAATAATTGTCACTACACTAACGCCAAGTATCTGCGAATTTAGACACTACCGTATTTTCCGCACTATAAGGCACACTTAAAATCCTTTCATTGCGCCTTCCCATATGGAAAAGATATGTATAAATCTTATAAAGTTTGTATCTGTCTTGTGTGAAACTTGTATGAAAAGCATACAAGAGTGAAAACAGATCCCTTGAAAAATTATATAATGAAACTTGTATGTTTTGGATACTTACTAAAACAATATATGAAAGTAATGAGAAAGTGGCCACTTTCATGAGTAAATCCTATACGTTTTTACTATTTCTTTTCCATATGGGTCATAATCCAGTGCATGTTATGTATGAATTCTGGTTGTGTTTATTGACCTTGAACCAATTTTATGTGGTACACAGCGCTCAGAAATCTGTCAAAAAAATGTTTTAGTACAACTTTGGTAAGCTATGAAGCCGCACTGCTTGATGGATTGTCGGAGCATTACAGCTACCGTAGTCAGGAGAATCGCGGAGTAATCTGGGTCCAAAACTCCGCTTCAGGGCCCAAAGTCAAACGAACACTGCGGCATCACTGAGAGTGTAAAGCTGTCTTTCATATTTAATAAATTGATCAGTGTTGCTGCTTTACCAGCTGTAACAATTAAGTTTAACATCCAGGCATCCATGAAAACAGAATTTATTAAATTTAACGGAGTTTGAAGTTAGCAGGAAGTTAGCTTGCTAGTTTCCACCTAAACATGATATGAGCATGTTCTGACTGAGAAATTTCTAAAAATATTAAAATGTACAGCTCTGCTAGCACTTCCGACATAAATGAAGACAGAAAACTAAACGGCAGTGAAATTTGTAGGGTTACTGAAGTTGGACTAGCTGGTATATAATGATGTGCTACGTGATTGCTAGCAACACAACTATGTTAGCATAACACTTGATAAAAGTTAGCGTGGGGGTTCCCGATGGTTAGGGACAAATGCAATCGCATGACAGGATGCTGTAAACGGACCAAACTTTAGTCAGGAGAACAACTGAGATAATCCATCCACAATACAAGGTTAGTCGTTAATATACTGCAACAACATAGGAATAGAGCAGCTGCGAGAGAATTCAACATTAATGAATTAATGGTATGGAAGTGGAGGAAGCAAGAAGAATGAGTTGAGTTAAGTTTGACTTATCTGACTGTTTTGTTCATCTTAATGTGCCTTATGTATGAAAACAGACCCGTTCATTGACAATGCACCTTATAATCCGGTGCGCCTTATCGTCTGAAAAATACAGTATTCAAAAACAAGGAGAAAAGTAGAAAAGTATAGTAGAATGTGTGAGGGCAGACTTTCTGTCATCAAACATTTGACGGATAGGGTGGGTCAGAATCATTGGATTGTCAAAAAGCTAGCTGATGGGGCCTTTATTGTCAAAGTAACAGCAATGAAATATAATACATTTATAGCTCTTTTTATCATTTTAAGAGTAACATGAACACTAAGTTGACTATCAAAAGTAAGTAAAATTCAAATCATTCTTTTTCTTTTTGATGAAACTTGATGGTTTTTGATGTTATGGGGAAGAAATATTCAGATAAAGATTTGAAAAATGTAACATCACAGCGCCTTCCAGTGTAGCTTCTGTAATTGAAGTGTATTCGCAGTGGAAAGGTGGCAAAAGTCTGAAATTGTGTGATGGAATAGCTCCACCAAATGCAGGCCATTTACCTGTCAATGATGCAAGAGCCCTTTGACACAGCTTTTAACCCATGACCTCTCTTAAATGTGTAGTAATTAGTTTGCATGATCACCTTGGGCTGCTTTAGCCTAACTGGTTTGATGCGAGATGCCTCTCGAGTTCAGGGGGTCAGCAGTAATAAATGACAGATTTTATCTGAATTAAACTGCAGTGCTTATGTCGTCAAAGGCTGACTCATGCTAAATTTATACTTCTGCAGTTTCAAAGTGTCTTTGTGTATTAGTGATGCTGTCATCATAAAGGTATTTTTAGTATTATGTGTTTCTTTCTTCCCGATTTGGAAATGTGTGAGCAAATCAGAACCAATAATAGAGCTGTTTGAAGAAGTATTAAAAGAGGAGTTTTGTCATTGTCAATATTAGCTTGTTTTGTATAATGTTACAAAAATGGCAAAATTACTTTGGGGAGTCAGTGAAACACCGTGAGTGCATCCTAATGATTATATTCAAGAGTCTAAAGTGCAGCTGTAAATGTCAACATAGCATAGTGCCTGTAGTGTTATTGTGCATTATTGTCCGCTGTGCACGGCTTTCATAACAGCCGAAAAGCATAAAAATTGTGTCCTTTTTATGCAGAGCTCACTTCAGAGGAGCTTGTGTTGCGTCTACAAAACCACCAAGTTAACTTTATCGAAGTTGTATCCCATTTAATGAAGCTAAATATGAAGCTGCTAATTATGAGATATTAGGTGTTTACAAAGAATGTGGCAGTGTTGCCTCTTTACGCTTTTATGACCGCTACGCCTTACTATTATAGCAATCACCCACACTTATATAAGCACCAGGAACCTAATGATGCTGTACACACAACTCTAAGTCCACTAGCAACAAGCATGCTCGCTGCTTTGTTCTGAAATGACGCATTTCAGCGGTTTATTGTGGATCCAAATACCTCGTCTGTTGTGTTTGAGAGGTTCTTTACAGCCATTTGCAGCCATCAGAGATTTGGATAATAGCTGAATTTAGCAGATGGATTTTACATATCAACCATAATTCTCCAAATACAACTGCACAGATCAGCCAGGTGGTTTTAATATGAAATTACACTTAAGGTCATAATTCTTTACCCATGTGGCATTAAATATATTTTTCTATATTTACTTTATTAAGTTTTTAGAATGCTGCCAATTTTTCTCAAAATATTCATGGACATTTTCACTGCATGTATATTGCATCTGCTTTTGTTATGGCTCTTCAAACTGTTTCAGTGCATTCTACTACACACAGCTACCATTTTGCTTTATTGTTGTTTATTGTATACATACATATATTCCCTGAATCCTCCCTTCGTTACGTTGCAATAGGCCTAGACTGTTGAGGGCTTTCGATGATGCATTTCTTCACTCACTATGCATTTATAATTAATATATGTTTTCTTTGTATTATGAGGCAACCACTGTTGTCATTTGATACACTGAATTGAAAATTGTACACCACTCTGCGGTTATTATTAATCTGTGACTTTCTTCCACAGTGCATCTTTTCTTTAATCCCATCATCCTCCCCTCACCACCAGCCGGTCACAGCAGATCGCTGTCCCTCCCTGATCCTGGTTCTGCCAGAGGTTAAAATTAAGTTTTTCCTTCCCATTACTGCCAAACATTTTGAGGGGACTATTGATGTGATTTGCCACTATATAACTAAAAATGAATTGACTTATGTTTCCTATAAATTATCTATATGCCATGTTCCATAGATTTTAAACTAGATGTCTTAAGCACATTTTGGATGAGTTCGCTGAGAAGCAGGCAGACATCACAAGTCATTGGCAACCAGTGGTTATTAGCTAATTCACTACTTTTTCATTTAAAAGTAGTTTTTTACATTTTTTTAAATTGAAGGATTTGCATCATACTGGGTTAAGGTTCATATTTTTCCTCTGAGTCAATTTTGTTCATTGAAATCGTGTTTATTTTAATGTCATGTTGGGAGAACCAGCATACATAATTCAATGAAATCTATTGGCTGAGTTCTTAAAATTGATGCATTGATCTAAAGAATTCCTGTGTATTGCTTAGTGATCATTGTTTCAAGATGCAGTGGTGAATGTAATGGTCCACACTGGATTTCTCTCTGGAACCAATGTTTGTAAAGCTGGGAGGGAAATCCCCCCCATCTACTTTATACAGTAGACTACATTTCACCTCTGGTTTAATGTCCTTGTTCTCAGAAGCTCTCCGTACAGATCAACAGAAAGAAAAGAATGCAGGAAAAACAAGTCGACAAGACAGGGGCAGATGTTCCAGTGCAACACTTCTATTTGACAATAACAGCAATAATGAGCATCAGTGTAAACAACAGGAGAGATAGCGATAGAGGCGAGTGAAAGTTGCTCACAAGGGAAACTCAGTGGCTGAATAAACAGGAGGCAAGAGATGAGATAACAGCTGGCCGATGATGTGGATGGGTGTGTGCATATGTACTTACCCATCAGATCATATGTCTAGTTCACTTTTGGTTTAACTATGCATTGCTAGATGCCTATAGTTTTCATTTTACATATTTGAATCTTACTTAATATTACTGTATACAAAACCGGTTTATTATACAAATCTAATTTTAAAAAATAATGGTAAAATCTTAAAGAACCATATTTTGGGTAGTTTATAATTCTTTCTTTTTTATATATAAATGCAAGCCTTTAACTCTCAATGGTAGGTGGTGATGTGTGGGCATTGCTGAATATTTTTCATACTTTGCAGGAGCAAAGATCTTTAGCTTTCATCTGATGCGAATAGAGCAGCAATCTTTGCATTTATTTGTATAAAATTGTTTTTTCTGTTTTCTCTTATCACTCATTCACCCAGAGGTCATTGCAAGTATTTTTAGGAGTTGGCGTCATAATTACTGCCTGACGATGAAAGACTGTTGTGCAGATCATAAACGGCCTTGGAGCCCAGCTCATTCAGTTTTGCAAACTTATTGAGCTGCTCACCTGCTCAAGGAAAGTTTTAATATTTATTTTCTGACTCTCCTGTATTGAATCGTGACTTCTTTTCCCTTCGGGATGTTAGAGGTAAGCTTACTGAAGTTAAGTTAAAGCAAAAGCTAGTACAGGCAGGGGATAAATTGCATTTGGCAGGTGAGAGAACCCTAAGACCCTAAGGTGTAGCATTGCAGTGTAAGGGGGGAAAACACTAAATAAGTCACATAACAATTTGTATTAGATTTTAATTTTTCTACATGTTGTGATCAGCTGACTTTTGCTGCTGGTGTTCATTGCGCTTTGCAGATTTATTCAATTTAATTCAATACGATATAAGCAGATATTTTAGGTACTATCATGGCTGACTTCCAACCCATAGATACTAAAACCTTTTGATGGGTAAATCTAAGCTGCATTATCATGTTAAATACATAGATTACGTTAAAGAGACATTAATGTAACACTGCTCATGTATTTCACAACCTGCTCTGCACTAGTTCCACATACTTCACCACAATGCTAAAAACTAACCACTACACAGGACTAACATCACTGTGGCTGGCAGAGTTGGACCTAAATGCAAGACTCACAAGAAACATGAGGGATAAACTAAAAGGTAGTTTTATTAAACTAAAACAAAGCACAAAATTATGCGAATCCAAAAAAAACCAAGTACACACAAACCTAGAAATCAACAGGAAAAACATACTGTAAGGGAGGACATGACAGCGACTCAGGTAAAAACATGGGATAATGAGAGGATAGGAAACAGGTGGGAACACAGCTGTAGCTAAAATAACGACTAGTGAGGAAGTAAAATTAGACTAAGAATAAAGGGAAGAACAGACACCAAAATAAAACAGGAAATGATGGACACTGAGACCCGGACTAAGAAACACAAGCTTGTTGCAGACAGAACCCTAGGCATGGAGACCAGAGAGAAGGAACATAGTAGAAATACACAAGGGGGTTAACAATCTCTCATCTCAATACACAAATAATTGTACCATAAACAGAAAAACCCAACATCAGCGAATAGAGTAGAAAACCATGAAACCAGAAAAAGAGAATACATTTTTGGTGTATTTTAACAGATAGCTACTGTAGTGCAATTACAAGACACACACACTGTGTAACTGATATATAACTTTTTTGCCTCATGTGTTGATGTCCCACTTCCACGTGATCCTACTGTTATCACTCGCTCTGCATGCCAAACAAACTGCAATGGAGTGAAAGCAGAGAAACTTGGCTTTATCACATACAGTATCGTATATTAAACATGGTACAGGCAGGTATAAAGACAACATATTGCTTTTACTTCATTCATTAGCCCCTTTCAAACATGGACTCCTTGTCCTTAATCCAATAGCATCTAAACGTGCTGGTTTATTTTATGAAAGTGCCCCCTTGTCACTTTTACAAATAGCCCACGGTGCAAAATGACAAAATCTTCCTGACAGTTACGTTTATATATTGGTTTCAATACTAGCACTGTGCACATCTTTCTTACATTTTAAGTTTTTCCGCTCACAAAGAAATATAAGATTGCTTTGGACAATTCCCAAAGTATTATCATGAAAAAGAAACATTTGTGACACCTACGTTCATTTTCTGTCTCATGGTCTTTGCTGACTGCTCAGACTCATCTGTGCTCGCAGAACAAAGTCAGAACTTCTTGCTTTTTCTTTTTTTTTCAACATTGCTGCAACAGAGATGTTGTGTTTTAGGAGTGCATGCACATCTCCAACCTCACTTTGAGCTTTCCCAAACTCACTTTTCTGCATTTTCACAAGAATCTTTTAATGGATCAATCTGTAGAGTGAAACTTAAAAAAATATTATCATGATTAGGTTTTTATCATAATGAAGTTACAGTCTGTGACAAGTCTTATTATGACTAATCTTATATATTTTGTTGATTTGTTTCCATTTTCACTTGTTTGTAGTCATTCTTTTTCAGTCTTTACTTACACACAACATTGTCATGCAGGTATTTATGTACCAGGCAAAAATCAGTTACTTTATTCATTATTCAAAATATATTATCCCTGACAGAGACTGGATCGATCAGGATCTGCCAGCAAATGCACTGCACTTCAGACGTGAGCTTTTAAACTACCTTTTAATAACTGCCTAACAGGTTATTTAAAAAAAAAGGCTGATATGTGTATTTCTTCCTATTACTGCATAAAATTTAGTAAGTGACTTTGCTCTGAGTAAATACAGCTGCAAACTGCTGTGGGACTGAAAGGAAGAAGCAATGAGAAACATTGACTTTTAAGTGACCTTTACGTGACCTAATGACAGTATAGCATCGCTTTAACAAAGCCCTTGTCAAATTAATTACAGCCTTGCAGCCATCATTAACATTATTAATTACACCTGTGCTTCTCTCACTGCCACACTTAAAATGGAAAAAGAGTCTTGCCAAATTACAGCAATCTATTATGCTTGAGAATTAACAGAAAATTAAAAACTTGTACCTGAAAGTGTTCTGTACAACATTTCTTTATTGTCTTTTTCTGGGTTTTTTTTTTATAGTTTATTTGATTTTCATCTGAATGTCGAAGAATCCGCCAGAAGCAAAACAATTTCTGTTAAACTACACAGAACTGCATGTTTGTGTTCTGTTTAGACATTTTGTTTACATCCACCAATCTGAAAATTTAATTAAGACATTCTATCAATGTTTACTGCAGCTCAGGTATTTAACAGATGGCACGGCACAATTCTTCAGATTTTTTTGTGAATCAGTTTAAATAGAAAAAATGTCAAGGCAGAGACTGCATTTTCACTTAAATATACAGCACAGCTGCTATGTCACTCTTAGCTGGCCTTTAGAGATTATTTATAAGGTATTAAGCTTTAATTCCTTTAGGGAAAGGGACCTGTGGCCTTGCAGTCATAGCTGATGTGCCCACACTCCAACCTACTGTACAGTTACTCAAACCTCCAGGGATAAAGGGTAAAGTTCACTTTAAGGGCAGGGACCTCCAGCTCTTCTTTGTCTTATAGAGCTGTCACGGCTCATCTCTCTGTGTGAGCTTCTTTCTTTTAATCTTCTCCTTCAATGTTCATCAACTATCTTCTTTCCTTTGATTGGGTGTCTTAACTTTCACTATTTTTTCCAATTCTTTTGCACGCTTCTATCTCTTATATGATATATATGGTCTAAAAGTGTTTGAATTATTTGTTTTCTATAATTAACCTGCAACAATCTTGAGACATTAGACTGCATGTGGTTCCTAAAGCCATTCTAATTTTCAGTGAGTGATAAAGTGAACTCAGATTAAAACAGCCGGATTTTGATATCAGACAACAGAAAGCCTTATTAACGTCATACCAAGGATTAATAATATAACAGAATCAAATGGCATCTCATTATGCAGAAGAACCATGTTCCAATTACTACAGTAGAGTGATTCTACAAAGCCACACTTTAATTAAACTGCTTTATGGTGACAGGAAGAAATAACAGGAAATCATTAATAATTATGGAGTTTGTGAGATGTTGCAAAAATAGATTCAAGGATAAAGATGAGTGGCTTTTTAGCATCTCTTCTCTGTAGGTAGTTAATAGTACAGATAATGCTTCAAAAGCAATCTTCTTAGAAGTCTTTCTACATATCTATTTAGTGCAAGATTAACCATACAAAACAACTTTTTTTGAAACATAAAATGACCGCCATGATCGCCATCAGCCTGTTTAAAGCTAAAACTTTGCACTCTACTGTATGTCCCGAGGCCAGACTTCATATAGGAATAATGCATCATGCAGGCAAATACCGCACGCAATGTTTACCACATGAGCACACACAGAACAGCATGAAGAAGTTCATGCACAGAAACACAAAAAAATTTCAAAGTGTGGTGAGCAAAACAAAGTATGCGTGTACTGTCTTGCAAAAATGACAGTAACGAGTCATAATATGATATTATTACAGATTAAAACCTTGAGATCTTGATAAATTGTTATGCACACATTCAAACAATATATCTTGTAACTGTAGGCGGAAAGAGTGAGCAGGTGTTAAATAGATGTGATTTTCTGAGGATCAAGTTTGCATAAAATTTACATCACTAATGTAAGCAGAGCTAATGCTACATTTGATATTTTCTAAAATGATGCAATTTGAAATAGTTTGAAAAATTAATCTGTTGTTGAATAAAAGATGACATGATGCAAATCCCCTTCAACACTGGTTTTAACCCAACCATCTCCTTCAAGCTCATTTTGCTTTTACAAGTCCTTGGATTTGTATTGTAAATGTCCTTTCTTTTTGGCTAGAAATACTTATCCAAGTTATAATAACGTTTATTTTTAAGAACTTAAGAATTCTGTGTATTTCCTCTTCGAGGAATCTCAATTTGATGTTGCTTTCTTGGCTACAAGTCCAGGAGCATTATGCCAAAAAGATTTTTCCAAAGGCAAAAAAAATATTTCCCAACTCTTTTTTCCCCCAGCACTTACAACTTCTTGTGGTCATGCAATCAGTTTCTTCTTACAAAAACATAACACAGACATTGTATACAGATGACACATATACCAAGACACAATGTTGTTTCCTAGTAATGGAGGGCAAGCAATTTGCATTCACAGCCACTGGGATATATGAATACATCAGTGCTTTGCAGAATCTGAGAATTCAACATTAAAAGGATTTAAAGTACCGTTACCATTATTACCCTATAAAAGATACAGATTAATAACTGTATATTATAAATAACTGCTATTTTCTATTACTGGGATCTTGTTTTAGTGACCTTTTTTAAAAAAAAAAATCAAGTATAGTTGTAAGCAGTCCCTGGGAAATCTGGCTCTGTCACCTACTGGGCACAAGTCCTCCTTTCTTTCTTTCTTTCTTTCTTTCTTTCTTTCTTTCTACATGTGCATCACAGATTTTCAGTTACTCAGTGTATTGCAGAAACTCACTAACCCATCAGTGACCCTCTATTTCTGAGCCCAGTCACTCACATTGACCTTTTCAGTTCGTCAAAGCTCTGCCATCTCCATCGCTGCTCAGCTTCCTCCTCTTCCTCTTCCTTTTGTGGGCACATTCATGGCTGGAGTGGCAGTCGAAACCCTGCGTTTGAGGAGGAATATTTTATAGCATGAAGATTTTGAAAAGCCAACAAACCAGTTTCACTTTCTATTCTCTTCTTCGTAGAAAGGTCATACGGATGTCCTAATTTTAAAAATATATGTCTTAAGTATTTACTTAAAATAAGAGGGAAAATAAATCCCAGTTGCTTGATACTGGTTCACTAGAAATAAAGTATTTAAATAAATGAATGAATATATGAGTTTTAAAATTTGACTGATTTCTTTTCTACTAATGTCTTTCTTTGAAGTCCAGTATTCAGGCTTGAAATGTGAATCCATTTATCTGCCTCCATTAAGAGACTAAAAGAGGTTACATCATTTGTGTAGAGTCAAGATGTGAACCTGCAATTGTACAATACACAGTCTTTCCTGTTTGCTGCATCTGCAAATTTATTTGCAGATGCACCATATGCAGATACCCACAAAAAGATATAGCAGACATTGCATGAAATGTTGAAGTACAAATGGCGAAAAAGGAGCATAGCGTAAATGCAAAGTGTCTTGTGGGGAATACAGATACACTGAAATGTGCATACATAATGAATTACTGTTGAATTCACAAGAGAGTTGGCAAGACTCGGTAGGGTTTATTGCTGTAAATGACCTGAGAATGAAAAGCATTAAATTAGATTTGCACCATCTAAAGGCAAGGGAA
>NC_140444.1:7885474-7937974 GCF_963576455.1 Neolamprologus multifasciatus
TGAAATAAAATTTTAGCTAACATCCTGTGTCACATCAGTGCTTGTAAGTGCATGTCCTATCTCATTTATCCTGTCCTTCACATTTCCCACTCTCCTTTTCTGTCAGTCTGTCTGTTTATAACACTGTCAATTTGCATGTGAAGGTGCAGCATAATATCTATATTTATATCAGTCACAAGCTGTTTTACCTCAAGACACAAACCTCTTCTTTGTTGTTGACTAGATAACTATTTCAATGGAATAAAAGTATCCATTCATCCTAAAAGCAGGAAAAACAGCTCTTAAAAGGGGTACACAATTGTAATTTCTTTTCACATTTATTACAAGTCATAGCAAGAAGTGACACTGATGTGGTGCATTGTCAAAACATGAAATGCATTTTACCTCATTCAGTACTGAGTTATCTTCTGATAGTACTGGTCAAGGAAAGTCCAGTGTTTTTACTGACTTTCTTTTCCCTTTCTGATGCAAACTGACAAACTGACTACAAGCATTAAATTCTATTGGGAAATATTGCAATGATTACTTTTATTTTACAGCAATTCAACAAAAACACGCTTAGTATTATATTTATAAATGGAAATTATGCTTTAAATATGCCTGTGTAGGTCATTCTGTGTAAACAGAATCTGCAAACAAAACATAATTATACTGGAACAAAAACATATTCAGAGGGCTGGTAATAGCGCCATCACATTAGAGTAAAAATAGTTTAACAACCTCCTTATGACTTGGGAAAATCAGTGGTTGCCCAGGGATTCCAATGGATTTTTTCACATTGCTAGTAATTGTGGTGACTAGTTGCTCAGAGGTTGGTCCTGCAAAACCCTCAACATCTGGGCAACAACTTTCCATTTCAAGGTGATTGCACATGGTGACTGGTGGGAGAGCCCAACTCAAACTGACTGCAATCACTCCCAAACAGCTTGTTGTCTAATTTATAAACACAGCTTGCCAACACATTTTAAATCAGTCTACACCGATGACTGCAACTCATTTACAATGCATCTCTTTACAGACTCAACTGGTTATAAGGTTTACCATTCTGCTGCAACTATTTTACTAGTGGAGGACTATCTAAGTAGTTAATCTGAATTTCTATCTATGTAGAAAGCGACAGATTTGTGACTTTCTCCAACTTCTCACACTTAATCACTTTATTATCACATACAGAATAGATGTAAAAACTGACTTGACACCATCTAATTCAGTGATAGCAGACTCACGACAGACTGATAGCAGACTGATAGCAGACTCACGACAGACTGATAGCAGACTGATAGCAGACTCGCGACAGACTGATAGCAGACTCACAACAGACTGATAGCAGACTCACGACAGACTGATAGCAGACTGATAGCAGACTCACGACAGACTGATAGCAGACTCACGACAGACAGATAGCAGACTGATAGCAGACTCACAGCAGACTGATAGCAGACTCACGACAAACTGATAGCAGACTCACGACAGACTGATAGCAGACTGATAGCAGACTCACGACAGACTGATAGCAGACTGATAGCAGACTCACAGCAGACTGATAGCAGACTCACAGCAGACTGATAGCAGACTCACGGCAGACTGATAGCAGACTCACGACAGACTGATAGCAGACTGATAGCAGACTCACAGCAGACTGATAGCAGACTCACAACAGACTGATAGCAGACTCACGACAGACTGATAGCAGACTCACGACAGACTGATAGCAGACTGATAGCAGACTCACGACAGACTGATAGCAGACTCACGACAGACTGATAGCAGACTCGCATGCTAATTCTGTCATATTGCTGTTTTATCACCATCCCTGTTTTCAAAGACAGAGAACATTTGAAATAAGATAAGATAAGATAACCTTTATTAGTCCCACACATGGGAAATTTGTTTTGTCACAGCAGGAAGTGGACGGTGCAAAAGTTATGAAGCAAAAATTAGAATACAATAAGAATAAATACAGTACACAACTGTACAGAATAGAATAAAATAAAATACTATATACAGTAGAATAAAATAGAATAAAATATACAATAAGAAAAAAAATAGAATACAAATGCTATATACAACTGAGTAAAAATACAACGATGCCAAAAAAGATTATTGCACATTAGTGTTATTGCACATTTGTGGATGTGTGTGTTTGATCAGTGAAAGTCTTTATTGTGGAGTCTGACAGCAGTGGGGAGGAAAGACCTGCGAAATCTCTCCGTCCCACACCGTGGGTGCCGCAGTCTCCCACTGAAGGAGCTGCTCAGTGCTGTCAGAGTCTTCTGCATGGGGTGGGAGATGTTGTCCAACAGGGATGACAACAGCTGTTTTCAAGTTGTTGCTGTAATTCTAATCTTGATAAGGCCTCCAAACACTATTTTCTCTGTGACTGCAGCAAGTAACATTTACTTAACTCAGAAAGGATATGTATGAATATGGTGTGCTCGCCAAAAGTTAAATGCAAAATACAACATTTATTTTGTTTTTCATTTTCTACCCGTGTACCAATACGTTCTTATACTTCTATATTAGAAACATATATCCTTCTGTTATTTATACACCATTCAATTTCAGCAAACAAGCAGTTAATTTGTTGCACAAACATTTTTAGCTCCCTTTTGCACCTACCATCTTATTTGAATTTGCTCCTCTAATGTCTGCCAGTCAAATCAATGTGCACTCCTGTGCAACTAACCAACAACTGTACATCAAGACAAGCGGCCGTGTCATCAGACAAGAACACTCTTTCTTCTGAAATGAGAATGAGATTGTAGATTTACTCTGCAGAGTAGAGCATGTTCACTGGTGTTGAAAATACTGTCACCATTGATGTTCAAACCCGTGGATATCCAGGTTGTATCACATGTTTCTGGTTTATTGCCTTGTTTCAAATATACATATGTTTGAAACATATGTATGTTTCAAATACAGACTTCCCAACACTAGCTGCTTTGTACACATGAACACACACGCTCTTCCTTCACTACAATTATAGGGTGTCCCTCATGCTCTCATGCTTCCTACTTTTTTTTACTAATACAACATTTCTACAACCAAAGCAATTATGTATAATTTAGAAAGTACATATCTTTTTGACTTATTATGAATCCCACATTATTAACAAAGATTTGCCTGAATAGTCTTCCAACACAACAAGGTTTGCAAAGTTTGTTAAACTGATTTTGCCCGTCCTTTAGTAGGGCAATGAATGATATTCAGGTTTTAAAATCTTGTTCAACCGACAGTAACGCAGTAACGCGTTACAAGTAACGCGTTACTGCCCATCTCTGGTTATCTCTAACCATAAAGTATAAAGCAGCTAATCTCCTGATGTCATCTGTTACAGTAAAGGCTGTTGCTTTGTATATTCAGTGTATTTGTGTTCAGCTTGCATTTGATTGCCTTGGCTTGCCATTTTGGACCCCTGCCTTAGTCCCTAGTTCACCTGCATTCTCATTCCCATTAGGTTTGGAGATTTGCTCAATCTCCCAAGGCTCTTGTCTAAAAGTTACCTAGACTCTCAAAACCCCTGGACCAATGGATTCCTTGTACTTCTATTGTTCTGGCCTATGAAAATATTTTAATCGCTGTCTGCTCTGTGTTGATTTCACTGTACTCTCTTAGTCATATCTTAAATACAGAACAGGATTAACAGCAGAGTGCAAACCATAATAAATGCAAATGTATTTTGGGATTTGATGCCACATTGATATTTTGCTTCACAGCGGATGCCGTCAGAAGCGGATGTCGTAGTAGTTAAGTTAATAAGAACACATAATGTCGAGGCTGATTCACACATCTCTCAGGCAGCATGGCCTGCAGCACTGTGCTTGGTATCCTATATATACGTAAATCTGCAGTGATGTGTTTTTCCTGTTGTTGTAGAGAGTTTAAGGATGAACTGTGACTTCGGTTACCTCCCAAGACAGAAATTACAGAGAAAAAAAACAAGAAAAACACCACAATAATTAGACATTAAAGGGAATGCTTAAAGAGAACAAATACAGTGTTTTCACCTGAGGGATGTATTTGTCTTATTTTATTGTGAACATTTGTTTGGAATAATGCATAACCCAACAGTCTGCTTTTATGTAATTCCAAAATGGTTTTTTATAGCTTCAGGCTTTACAAATAGCTAAAATACAGAACATTAGTGACAGAGTTCTGTGTTGGTTACAATCGCAAAGATTTAACAAGGAAAAGTCAAAATGATTGCAGACACAAGCTGTGGGTGCTTTGTTGTACCTTATTATACCACATAATCTGAACTGCTCAATAAGATACAGGGAACACTTGGTCATCACAGTATAATATAGTCAGTTAAACTTCAGGAATATGAATCTGTCAAGTTAAGAAGCATAAACCATTTTATTTCACTTTGTAAGTGACAACATGTTTAGTGGAAAGGCAACAACGAGACGATCTGCGGTGGCCACAGTTCCTTGCTCTCTCCTTAAACCCTCCGTCTGATTTTCTCTCTGATTTTTCTGGTGTCCTTGTCACCAGTGGCATGACGTGAAACCTACAGACCAATCTGATTGCTGATGATTGATCTGAGGTAGTCCAGCTCCACCGGGAAGTCACATCCATCTGTGCCATTACAAGACTGTGGCTGTGGCTCAACGCAGTTTCAACAGTGTGGCAGAGATGGACCATTACACGAGAAGAGCTTGACAGGGGGAGAGAAGGAAATCAATCAGAAGGCCTAGCATCTGCTTCTTTGGAGACACTGACAGAGTCCTAAAGTATGACTTGCACCACGCTTCTCATGTGTAATTAAACATTTGTTTAACTGTAATAAATGTCTCAGTGAAACACATCAACAACTATTTGCATTTCTGTTTTTGCTTTTCTCTTGAAATGAAGGTTAGGGTTATGTTTTGAAGCTGGGGTTGGAGCTGTAAACAGTGATGAATTAGACTTCCGGGGGTTAAGAGGCATATCCTGAACAATTAAGCAGGAGTGTGTAAAATTTATTTAGGCTATATATTTACATAAACAGATTGTTCATGATTTAAGTCTTTCTGTTTCATGCACTCAGTTACAGTGATTATATGGTTTAGAGATATGGCAGGATTTAAAATGATGGTCATTTTTTAAAACTTGAGTTCTTCCAGGGCCATAAAAACTGAGATACAACCAAGGCTTAATGAGGACATGATAGTGATATAAAGCAAGTTGCGCTGCAGCCAGGTGTTCCTTCCAGCTCTAAACAGTACTGTCACCCTACAGTTACAGTTACACATTCAACACATTGTTTTTTCCTTGTCATTCCAGATGTCAGTACAGATACTCAACAAGTATCAGCAAGCACAAAAACTCTTTCTGTGCAGTTTTGCAAAAAGTTTTGCAAGTTTCCCAGTCTGTCTACGAGCTAAAGGTACAGTTGTTTTATTTTCCAGGGAGACAACAAATCTGAATGTGTGATAAGTTACGTCAATAACAGTTTTGAGGTCATTACTCAAAAAAAATTATGAAGTACTCATGGGAGAAAGTAATTTGTTACACTGCTTGTTACATCACTTCATCGTTACTTGAAACTCATAATTACCAGTTAACAATATAACCCTTATGCTACAGTCCCACAGTTAATGAAGTGCACCTTTAAACCAGTGGATTATATGTTATTGGAAAAAAGCACAAACTGAAGATTTAAAGCTTTCTAAAGAGCCGTTTGATGTGTTGCAAACAGCAGGGTGTATACCATCACAGCAGATGGATCTGTAACTACTTTGAGCCCAACTTCACAATTGAGCAGGATGAATGTGGTAATTCAGAATGCTGTTTCTCCATGGACCTGGATTGGGTTCCTTGTGTTATTTAGGAACATTTATCCTAATCTGATTAGCTCAAAAGCAATGAATGATTAATGTAGATAAAGGAAAAAGAATCCTCCCACTCATCTATCCAAGAAAATAGCTTTGAAGGACAATATCACTCATTTAATGTCTACAGCGTCTGTAGTGTCGTGTTTATATCAAATGTATTGTGTTTTGTGTGGTGGTATGTGGTATATGTTGTTCTGTTCCCATTTACATGGCCACCTGGAATCCCATAGTCCTTTGTTTTCAGTGCCAGGCTCCCTAGAGAACTGCTTCACAGTTTTATTCCTATGTTTATCTGGCACCTGGAGACGCAAGATCCCTTTTTTCTACCTTTATTCTTAGTCTCCTCTTTTTAAATTCCAAGGGCAGGTTCAATGGCTTATATGCTTTTACATGCATTACTTGGGTGAATATGCTTCTCCTCTGTACATGAGAGCTGGGGATTTATTGAAACCCGAGCCTTGTAAAAAGGATCTGTTTGTGTAGGTGGCCAAATCCAAAACTGCTCATTCAAATATTTATGACTGATGTATTACTGATTGAAATTATGTTTTCAGAAAATCATCCCAGAGGTGCCTTAAAATGGCTTGTATTTGTATAGCATTCAGTCATCCACCCATTCACACACACATTCACACACTGGTGATAGCAAGCTACACTGTAGCCACAGCCACCCTGGGGCGCACTGACAGAGGTGAGGCTGCCGGACACTGGCGCCACCGGGCCCTCTGACCACCACCAGTAGGCAACGGGTGAAGTATCTTGCCCCAAGGACACAATGACCGATTACAAGACGAACTGTCAACTCTTGAGCCACGATCGCATAAGGAACAAGCTTAAAAACAGGGTCTTTATTATTATTTATTTATTTATTATTCATTCATTGCTGTAATTACTCATTTTTGGCTTGGCCTTTTTGCTTAATTTACATTGTTTTCCACTGGCACTCATTAAGTAATTTATTTAAATAAACACTTAGTCAATTGTTCTGAAGCAAAAGAAAATGCAGGTTAATTGTATTAACTGTAGGCTACAAGTATTATTAATTATTGAAACATGCAAAAAAAGTTCCAAATGAATCTCAGAAGGCCAGTATTTAATTGAAAATCGTGTCGTGAAAATGAGGCTTTTCATTACCTCGTTCTAGCACACAATCCCAGAGAGTTATGTTTAGAAAAAAAGGCGAGCGTCCTTGAATTTACTGCTCAACGTTTGAAGCCACGTTAATAGAACAGAATGTTTTTCCCTACAGCAATATAATCACAGAAATCTTAAAAAAGTGAGAGACAGACAAAATAGTAGTTTTCATGTGTTGGGGCGATCGTGGCTCAAGAGTTGGGAGTTCGCCTTGTAATCGGAAGGTTGCTGGTTCAAGCCCTGGCTTGGATAGTCTTGGTCGTTGTGTCCTTGGGCAAGACACTTCACCCGTTGCCTACTGGTGGTGGTCAGAGGGCCCGGTGGCGCCAGTGTTCGGTAGCCTCGCCTCTGTCGGTGCACCCCAGGGTGGCTGTGGCTACAATGTAGCTTACCATCACCAGTGTGTGAATGGGTGGATGACTGAATGTAGTGTAAAGCGATTTGGGGTCCTTGGGGACTAGTAAAGCACTATACAAATACAGGCCATTTAGTGTGGGAAGCATAGTGCCATTTGCAACTTAAAGGCACATAATTTATTAAGAAAGTCACTATCTCTCTTCATCAACAGGGTGAATGAGGCTTTTACATAACCTGACAAAATTCAGCTAAACACCTAAGGAGACTTGAAGGTGAGTTTAGGGATGTCTGCTAGATAAGAAAGACTGAGACATAGAAGATCGTTTTACATGGCATTTAGAGTCAGAAGCCCAAATAAATGTCACAATCAAAGTTAGGACAAAGTAAAAGGTAAACTAAAATTAACCAACAAAAAAGTACATAAAGTTAATATGTAATGCGTAGTTACAGATTAACATTTCAAATTATAGTGAAGTGTAGTTCAGGCCACCGTGTATCTACAATATTGACCGTCATTGGCAGAGTGTCCCGTTCCTGTTATGGATTAAAGTATTTTTAATTATGTGTGTGTATTTCACTATTAATGTTTGTAGCTGTGTCTCACTAATATTAACCTTTCACATCAGCACTGTATGAAACTATTTTCTATGAAGACAAAATATTTCCCACTCCCTGTTGCTTTCAGCTGGTTAAACAGAGGAAAGTGTTTACTCCAAAAATTTAGAGTAAAATCAGAAATAAAAGTATTTTTTGAAAAGACATAAATTTTCACTCTTTAGCCTTAAAAGCCTTCAGATTCAAGGTCAAAGGTCAAGCTCTGTGAAAATCTTGTAAATACATGTTAGAATTAGGTACTGTAGGATTTTCAGAATGATACCATAGGGGCATCTACTAGAAGGCTGAGGGGTAACACTGGCGGAGAGTATTTATTTAGGAAATGATAACAGGTTGCACAATGTATAAAGTTAGAAGATCAATATAATATAGTGCTTAAGTAAAGGTGCCTTTTAATACAATTTTTTGCATTTACTCTTTAGAGGTAAATACTGTGCTTTTCACTGCATTTCATTTATCTAATAGCTTTGTTATTAATTACTTTAAAAATTAAGATTTCTGTGCAAAAAACATGTGGAAACAAAAAAAACAATATGATGCTGTGTTGCAGATTAAAAAACCTATAGTTTATAACACAAAGTTTATAGTTTATTATAGCAAAGCTGAAATGTTAACTTAAGTAATCAATCTGACAAATGAAACAATCATTCCACATTTTTCACTATTTGTAAATCTGCTATTATTTGTCACTGGAGAAAATAATGAGCAGATTAATCCATGATTTGTTTTTTAAAGAAATAACGATCATTAAGGACATCCAAATTCACAATCAGCTCTAGAACAAAAGAAAAATTATACTTTTATAGTAAAATCAATTATATAATGATATCCACTGATCAGGAATTGCATTTAACCACCTAACATTGCCTTCCTAATATTGTGCTTGACCACCAAAACAGCCCTGACCTGTCAAGCTATGGACTCCACTAGACTCCTGAAGGTGCGCTGTGATATCTGGCACCAAGATGTTAGCAACAGTTCTGTAGGTGGCGTGGCCTCAATGAACTTGTTTGTCCAGCGCATCCCACAGATGCTCCACTGGAATGAGATGTGGGGAACACCTCAAACTCACTGATGTTCCCCTCAAACCATTTGTGAACCATTTTGCACTGTTGAAGGGCTCATTGTGTTGCTGGAAGAGGCCACAGCCATCAGTTAATATCATATCTATGAAAGGGTGCACATGGTTTGCAGCAATATTGGGGTAGGTGATACTTGTCAAAGCAACATCCACATGGATGGCCAAAGTTTCCTAGCACAGCATCGCCCAAACCATCACACTACCCTGACTGGATTGTGATCTCTCCATACTGCATCCTGGTGCCAGGTGTTCCCCAGGGAAATAACACACATGCACCCGGTCATCCACATGATTTAAAAGAAAATGTGATTCATCAAACTCCATGGTTCATTGCTCATATGCCCATTGTTCTTTGCTTGGACCACTGTCAATAGATACTGACAACTGCAGACCGGGAACTCCCCAGAAGAGCTGCAGGATTGGAGATCCTCTGCCTCAGTCATCGAGCCATCACAATTGGCTCTTGCCAAACTCACTCAGTTGCCCATTTTTCCTTTTTCTAACACATTAAATCTGCCAACAAAATTTTTTACTTGCTTCCTAATATATCCCACCCACTGACAGGTGCTGTGATGAGATAATATTTGTTATTCAACTCACCTGTCAGTGATCATAATGTTTTGCCTGATTTGTGTACACAGAGCCAGTCAAAGAGCCATTTTTATGCATTAAGTACTTTTAATAGCTTAAACCCAGGAAATTGATCAATTTTCTCCTCTTATGAGCTGACTTAATGTCATCAATGTCAGGACATCTGTCACATTGTCCTACTTCCCAGCTGGCAGCCGTGTGACTGCACTGGGATCCTCCAAAGAGTTTTTGAAGGATTTCTTTTAATTACTGCATACAAACCATAACATATGCATGGTGTCAAAAACATCCTATGGCACACCTGGGCTTACCTTATATCACATCATTTGGTAACCACTGTTCTAATCAGAGGGCCCGGTGGCGCCTGTGTCCGGCAGCCTCGCCTCTGTCAGTGCGCCCCAGGGCAGCTGTGGCTACAATGTAGCTTGCCATTGCCAGTGTGTGAATGTGTGTATGAATGGGTGAATGACTGAATGTAGTGTAAAGCGCTTTGGGGTCCTTAAGGGCTAGAAAAGCGCTTTACAAATGCAGGCCATTTAATCCACACTGATTTAATAGAACTTATCACTTATTATTTGCTGTTATGCAACACTTGGATGTGAATCTTTAACACTATGTCCAGTGTATCAGTACGAAAAACGAAATGATAAAAACAAAACACTGTAGGTGTTAAAAAACAGCAGTTGTGGGATCAACACCCTGATCAACAGAAATATTCTGTCTGGGTCTGTGCTGGTTTCAACGCAAACAGCAGGATCTCTCAGATAACAAGAGAAATCACATTTTCTCTCTTAGGTCTGTAGCCCCGGGCCTTAGCTGGTCTTTGAGAAATAGATTGCTGTGGACAAAGACGCTCTTTGCGAGCAATAGTCTACTGCGTTTGGCTGTCTCTGCTTGTTGTGTCAGCTTTGAATGCATCCTCGTGTCCACAGCAGTCAAGACATTTGGCACTGGTCAGTGGGCATCACACACACAGAAAGAGAGCAAAAATATAGTCGTGGAAAAATGTTGAAACACTCAGTGGATAAAAATACTAAATACTGACAAAACTTGCAAGGTAATACTCATATAAATTAGCCATAAAACCAACATGATAATTAGAAATGATATGTGTGCAAAGCATTTCACAAAAGCAAGACAAGAGCTATATTATTTACATTACCAAAATAAAAATATATCCAACAATAAGATTAAACATAAACAGTGTACATTTATTGTACATGCCTACATTTCTGCATTACTAGAGTTGTAAAACTACACTGGTATAGAATTAAGACAATTATCAGAACATAAATTATTGTGATTTTCTCTCTCCAACCCTCAAAATGACAAACTAAGGATACTCTTACAACATAAACTGGGTCATTTAGGTGCCTCTTTTGTCTTTCTTTTTCCTTTCCCCGATCAACTGTCATCCATCTCCTTTCCAGCTGATCTATACTGTCCTTCTTCCTTTTTCTCCTGTCTGTACACAAAGCAATACCCCCAGGAAATAAATCTGTAAGTGAAGGTTTGCTTTGAAAATTAACGTCTCTTATTGAATCAAATGAAGCATGGACTCAGGGAGGGAGGAAGGAAAAGGTCAGCAGACTGAGAACATTTAATGAATATTGAATCCACCATTTTCTCTCTTTTTTTAACAAACACACACACACACACACACAAATAGGGGCAGGAAAACACGTGCATATAAGTAAAGATATGTATTCAGCATCAGAATGTTCACGATGTTTTTCACTGTTATGATATCTTCTCATCTCAAAAAGCACTCTTACATCTATTCTGACAAACATGACAAACATTGTTCTCTTGTGAGTCGTGCTTGCTGGCTTTCACATCATCAGGGAAATCATCACAAAGAAACTAACTGCTAACTTTTGAAATTCAGGGAAAGAATGTAAACTTTTAAAAGACAATAACAACTGAAATACTTTGTATGCTGTATGTCATAGTTCTGCCTCCTAACATCATCCCACTTCTGTCATGTTTACGGCTGAACACATCTGACCAGTAAAAAAATATCTAAGCATCTGGAGTCCCTCTGTGTTTATATTCAATTCAATTCAATTCAATTCAATTCAATTCAATTCAATTTTATTTATATAGCGCCAAATCACATCAAGGCGCTTCATAGATACAGAGAAAAGCCCAACAATCATATGACCCCCTATGAGCAAGCACTTTGGCGACAGTGGGAAGGAAAAACTCCCTTTTAACAGGAAGAAACCTCCGGCAGAACCAGGCTCAGGGAGGGGCGGCCATCTGCTGCGACCGGTTGGGGTGAGAGAAGGAAGACAGGATAAAAGACATGCTGTGGAAGAGAGACAGAGATTAATAACAGATACGATTCAATACAGAGAGGTCTGTTAACACATAGTGAGTGAGAAAGGTGACTGGAAAGGAAAAACTCAATGCATCATGGGAATCCCCCGGCAGCCTACATCTATTGCAGCATAACTAAGGGAGGATTCAGGGTCACCTGGTCCAGCCCTAACTATATGCTTTAGCAAAAAGGAAAGTTTTAAGCCTAATCTTAAAAGTAGAGATAGTGTCTGTCTCCCGAATCCAAACTGGAAGCTGGTTCCACAGAAGAGGGGCCTGAAAACTGAAGGCTCTCCCTCCCATTCTACTTTTAAATACTCTAGGAACAACAAGTAGGCCTGCAGAGCGAGAGCGAAGTGCTCTAATAGGGTGATATGGTACTACAAGGTCATTAAGATAAGATGGGGCCTGATTATTTAAGACCTTGTATGTGAGGAGCAGGATTTTGAATTCAATTCTGGATTTAACAGGAAGCCAATGAAGGGAAGCCAAAACAGGAGAAATATGCTCTCTCTTTCTAGTCCCTGTCAGTACTCTTGCTGCATTAATTAATCGGCATATTAATCGGCTTCACGGGCAGAACTGACACAGCACATGCTATTCTTTCTGTTTCATCATTACAGATGTAGCATTAGTTTTCATTAATTGTGGCCCACTGTGCGAAATTAAAAAAAAAAAAATCCACTAAGATACCATATAAAAGGTATTCCTCTGCTACTATCTGGTGTTGCATACTTCATGTATTTAAATATTTCAATAGGTTAGTTTTGTTGTTATGTTTTTTAGATACACTGGGTGGTTTCTCAGCAGACAGGCCCTTTTCTATTGACTGTATAGTAATATAACTTTTTTCTCTGTTGTCACGGGGAAAAACAAAACATCAAAACTCAAAGTCTAGATTGCTAATTGTTTTGTACTGACAGACAACAGACAAAAGATTTAATTAAGGTTGGAATCAAAAGATTCAAGGTTCAACATTCCAGACTTTTTATTATCATTATGCAATCAAAAGGAAATTAAGGCAATTACAGCTTTTATGCAAACAAAATCATATTCTTGTGTTTACTCATTATATTCTTATTAAAAAGAAAGAATGAAAGAAAAAAGGAGAAATCATAACAACAGAGATAGGAAAGATAATAACATTTAAAAACAAAACACCCGATTGACCCTGGAATTGTAGACATCTATGTCCATATTATTGTGAAGGTTTTGATTCTTTATATTGATGAAAACTTTAAACCTAACCTTCACAAATTATTTTATCTGCAGTTTCCCTTTTTTTTCTACCTTTCTATCTTTGATAACATCAGTGTTAACCATCAACAAACGTTCATATAACTAGTATGCTAATTCTTAATCTTGTAATTTGTTTTTGAGGAAATGTTTCTTCATGGTGTGTTTGTCTGCAGCACATACACCATCTGTAAACCTGGATAACAAACCATCCTTATCAGCACTTACATTTATGGTTAGTTTAACTTTTTGCTCATTTGGGTGTCACAGTGATCCTTTCCTATACTGTATGTCTGAAGTTTTGTCAACTCATTTGTCAAACAAGGCCTTGCTAAACAGATTTTATGTCTGTATATAACATGGAGGCATGAAGAATTAGATCCTGTTGTTATTGCAATCACAGGGAAAACTCTCCTAAAACTCTGAGAAAATTCCCACTCTCCCTTCATTGGTCCTTAACCAATTACTTTACCCTTACAATCGCTCTGGGAATAGTTTATCCATAATAGTGTACCAAGCTGGAACTGAAATTTAAAAAGGGAAATATGGCTTAAATAACAGCATTTGCTGGTGTAAATGAATTGAGTTTTTCAGATCAGTGAAGCTGATTGTATGGTGGAAGGACACATTACTGGCAGCACTTTACATGTTAATACATGTGCTATTAGTGGCACCTCAACCACATCCATTTTTAAATTTCACGCTGACATTTCAGGCTGGAAACTGCATCAATGATGTCAGAGGCCAACACTGACAAGCTGAACATTTCAACAAAACGGATTTTATTTTACTCAAAATGAGAACAAACAAAGCTCTGCACTGCAGACATGAGGAAAAATCCATATCGCAGATTTTATGTATCAGCCAGTGTCTAAAGTTAGCACAGACATTTCTGAATTACTTTAATGCAATTTGCTATAAATAGGCAGTAAGCACCAGTAGAAATGGAGAGGAAGTCTGCAATAACAACAAGTAACAGGAAAGAGGGCATGATGATGGCTCAAATAGTAAAAAATATATGAAAAACAAATTAAAAGCCCAAAATATAATGTGGTATAGTTCCATACATGATTCATGTCATTAAATTAGCTGCAGTTGCTTTACAACAGAACTCTCCTTTATATGGAGCTATGCAGATGAAGAAGAGACAGTCCAACAACATTTTGAACATGAACCTGCTCAGACAGAATGCACCAGGTGCTGTGCTTGGACACAGACATCTGGCAAATTTGCACAAGATCTGCTTCATAGTACAAAGACTGCTGCAAATGCCAACCAAGATGGGGATTTTGCACTCCCCTTTTTTGTCTTTTGGGTTGTCTTACTCATCTTTTTCAAAAGGTCGGGTTTGGCTGGTACAGAGAAAATCAGATGAAAGACAAATGCTGACTTTGAACATGTTTCACTAAATATGCATCTGATGTGCATGTATGGACTGCATGACAATAATTCAATCATTCTTTTCAGTTGTACCTAAATAAAATTCATTAAACTTCATGTAGAGTGCTGTGCAAAATCTTGAGTTGCCTTTATTTTCGTTATATCTTGCATCGAAAGAGCCAGAATTTCTTGTACGTTTTTTTATTAGCTCTCTGTCACAGTCTGGCAGAGGCAGACTGTATGTATTATGAAAAGGACCCAAAATGTGGACACCATGAAACAAAAACTTAAATGTTAACAGAAAGCGAGCCGTTTATTAAGGCTGGTGAAAACATTACAAAACAAAAGGCAGAGGAGAAGCTAAACAATAACCTAAACTGGGAGAGGTAAGATAACATAGAAACCCAAACCATGAACCCTAACATGGACACAAAAATACCTAGAGCACAGAACCTGGAAACATGACACAAGGGACAACAGACGACCTGACAATAACACACTGAAAACAGAGGACTTAAATACACAGGAGGTGATTAGGGGAAGTGGGAACACGTGGAGGAACAGCTGACTGACATGAGCCTAATGACAGGACGAGGGAAGTGAAACTAAATTCAATGAACAAAGAACACACGACTCCTTCAAAATAAAACAGGAAACATGAGACAGACATGATAATACAGACTTGATAACATAAGACACGCAGCATGAAACACAAAGGGTGAGGGAAACTTAAATACAGGGGAAGAAAACACAAGGAGCCTAATAACCAAATGAACTTCGCTAATCTAATGAACTTAAACATAAACAACATCCAAATAAACTAAAACTCAAAACGCTGGGTCAACAGACCCAGGAACGTGACACTCTCCATGCTTTCTGAAGGTCTTTCAAAGTTTTCCTTTGGATGTTGCCTGCTTTCTCACTTATGTTTTGTTTCTTTCTTTCTTTCCTTCTTTCTTAAGCCACTTAAAACTGCTCTATTAATCATTCAAGCGTATAAAGGCACTTAACTCAAGAGATGAACCCGTGATTTGTCAACCTAGCAAATAACCAATTTTAAGTTGTTTCTTTAGCCACTTTTTTACTGGCAGCCTGTCACAAAAACATATCATTTATTCCCATTCCTTTAGTTATTTTTATTTATTTGGGGCGATCGTGGCTCAAGAGTTGGGAGTTCGCCTTGTAATCGGAAGGTTGCCGGTTCGAGCCCCGGCTTGGACAGTCCCGGTCGTTGTGTCAAGATACTTCACCCGTTGCCTACTGGTGGTGGTCAGAGGGCCCGGTGGCGCCAGTGTCCGGCAGCCTCGCCTCTGTCAGTGCGCCCCAGGGTGGCTGTGGCTACAATGTAGCTTGCCATCACCAATGGGTGGATGACAGGTTGTGTAAAGCGCTTTGGGGTCCTTAGGGACTAGAAAAGCGCTATACAAATACAGGCCATTTACCATTTATTTATTTTTAAAAAAGAGAAAAAACACGTTTGACAGACATAGAGTTGTATTTTGTCTTCTAACAACAAGGTGATTCCTAAAAAGCTATTAACTGAAAACTTGGCATATCTCAGGATGGTGCGTAGTGTGTCCTTTTGAGGAAATTGGACAAGTGGGGGACAAAAGAAGTAGTGGCAGATGAAGAGTATCTGAATATTATTAAGAAATAGGAATAACTGGCACAAGATGTGAGCAATACATCTGGACCTTGAGTTGACTCGTCTGTGCTTTGCTGAAGTCTCATCAGAAATGGCCTCAGTGGAAGGGTGGCTGACAAGAAGCCAGTGTCGAGCAAATGAAACAGCGAGAAAAGCCTCACATAACAGTGGGAAAAGGTCTTATGAAAAATAAATGCAAATTTGGGAAATCCCCTCCTGAGACCCAGTCTATTCATTATGTCCCCCTGTGGTTCTCAGGAGGATATGAACACAAAGTTATTTTGTTTGCTTGTTTTTTGTTTTTACTTGTCAGAGGTTTCAATAAACACAATTTTCAATTATTTCATGGTTTCGGCTTTACATGGTTAAAGTTCAGGCTGTGCAGAAGAATAAAGGCCGTCATACTAAATATTGACTTTTAAGCTTATTAGAATTGGTCAAATTGTTTGTTTCCTTTATATGCTTTTTTCCTTGATTGCTTGAACATATTTTAAAACATTTCTCCACCTGTTTCCCATTTTCCTAATGAAGCGTGGCTCAAGTGTTTTGCACAGCACAGCAAGTTATCTTTATGTTGCACAAACTGTCTCAGCAATATAGTCTTTTAATTTAGACATCATTGAGGTTAAGATTCTTTTTTTATTTCATTTTCACCTCCTACGGGATTCAAAATAAAGATGAAAATCCGAGTAAATTTCTTTTCCAGAGAATGTGAAAAGAGCTGCTAAATCAAAGGGTTCATATGGTTTGCATAGAGTGATAATTAAAAGAAAAAAATATAATTAAAAACAAATAGCGGGGGAAATTAACTTTATTTGTTTTCTCTGTCAGCAAACGTAGTTGAAATATCAGCAGCCATTAAATATGCATTAACACTTAACAACAGTTTTTACTTCACCAAGAGTTATTTAGAAAAGCATACTATATAGGACACTGGGTATTGTTCATATATAATAAAATTATTGCCTGCTCTGTTGAAACAACCTTGAAATAGTTGTCGACAGATTTTAATATGTTGAAAGTTTTGTTGATGAGGAGCTTTTCCAAGCAGAGACTCTACGCTAATGCGATGCCTGCTGCTGTTGTTCTCTGTGGTTGTATTAGCACAAGTAATAAGATAATCGAAGCCTGTTTATTGCAGCGACTTGGTCTTAACGACTGTGTTTGTTTCAGGTCACTGATTGAATCTACTCTTTATTTCATTATGACTTTCCTTAACACCCACAAGACATCGAGCCCTGCTGATCAAATGTCTGCTAACTGAGAGTTTTTCCTTTTTTTGTCGTTTCCTTTCTCCTTTTTGCTTACTCTATTTTTCAGTTATGCTTCACTTGTTTCACTCTTCTTTTTCTCCTGTGTCTCACTGCTTTCATACAACATCTCAAACAATTTCTGTCTTTCCACCTAATGGAAGCTGAAGGGAGACAAATTGATGCCATCATCAAGCATGCTTTATATAACAGTCGTGCCGCTGTGGCGCTCCTTGTTGTGACACAGCTTCCCACTGGCCTAATGTCTCTCTTCCCTTCTTGAGTTACCTCTCCAGGGACTTTTGCCCGAGTTGGGCCAGAATTTCTGGCCCAATATCATATTTTTTAATCTATAGACATATTGTATTTGTGCACTACTAAAAAAAAAAAAAAGGTAAAATGTCAAGGCAAGAGTACATTTTGAATCATTTTTCATTTGATTTTTCTCTTGTGACTTTACTAAGAGTTTTGGCAACTTGATTTTCTTGCTTACTTAATTACAATACTCCTGTGTGCATCTCATTTGACACGTTTTTACAGGAGCACACATGCTTTTTTCCTCAAACTATCACAAAGCTGCACACAGAGAGAAACTAAGACCATTCATACATGCCTGTGCCCATATGGCCGATTTCATATTATTCAATTTTCAGTTCAATTAAAGAGAGCAATAGAGAGAGTGAGAAAGAGAGACAAATCACAACAACAGTCACCTCCAGATGCTTTATATTTTAAGGTACAGATCCTAGAATATTAGGGAGATAATCCAACAATCAAATGAGACCCTTTGAGGAAGCACTTGACGACAGTGGGAAGGAAAAACTCCACTTCAATAGGAAGAATGCTCCTGCAGAACTGGGCTCAAGGAGGGGCAGTCATCTGGCACGACACGTTGGGGGTGATATGAGGAAGCCATAATAACAGACAGACTGTAAACAGAGCCAGAGATTCATGATTACATGCAGTGTGGTGTGGAAGCACATAGCGACTGAAAAAGGTCCACTCAGTGTATCATGGGAAGCCCTCAGTAGCCACGACCTATTGCAGTATTACTCATTCAGGTTCACTTGATCCAACCCTGACTATATGCTTTATCAAAAAGGAACATTTTAACCCTAATCTTTAAAGTAGAGAGGGTGTCTGTCTCAGTGAATCCAAACTGGGAGCTGGTTTCACAGAAGAGGAGTCTGAAAGTGAAGGCTCTGCCTCCCATTCTACTTTTAAATATCCTGGAACCACAAGTAAACCAGCAGGAAGTGCTCCACTGGGGCAATATGGTACTATGACATCTTTAAGATGGATGGTACCGAATTATACAAGACCTTAACACAAGGATTTTAAAATTGATTCTGGATTTAACAGGGAGCCATTGAAGAGAAGCCAATATGGAAGAAATTGGCTCTCTCTTTCCAGTCCCTGTCAGTATTCTCATTGCAACATTTTGGATCAATAATAATGAATTACAATAATCCAGCCTAACAGTTATAATCATTGAACAGTTTCTCTTTGGATTATGGGAAAAAACTAGAGACACTCAGATAAAACTTGCACAAGGCATAGACTCTTACTTCAGTGCAACAGCACAAACTGCTCTTGCTAAAATTTTACCAACAAAATAGAAAGGAAGAGAAAGTTTAGTTATTTATTCATCAGTTAACTCACTCAAACATTGCTCACTGAGTGTGCACAGATGCATATGGGGATGCTGCAGGTGTGGTAGACCGCTGTGATGGGACAGAGAATGAAAAGTATACCTTTTTTGCAATTTTCTGATATTTTTACTGGGTGGTGTTGACCTTTCATGCTAGCCAGCTGTCCATTGGCAGGTAGACAGATTAATTAAGTGCGGCTCAATCAGTAGCAGATTTCTGGTGGACATTTCTGCTCATTAAATACCAAAGGCCGTTAGCCGTAGAAGCTATAAATAGAGATTAAAAACAAAAGAAATGCTGAGAGAGAAATAAGGGCTGAAAATTTCAAGAACGTTTTGATTCTTTTTTTAGTTTCTTACATATGTAAATGAACACCAAGTGATGAAAGTAAAGAGTCATAACAGCCAAATTATTCTAACTATGAATTAATTTGGTTCATCAAAAGGGGGAGATAGTTTGTAGAAACGCCGTTTGATTAACAGTGCTCTAAATGGGTGCTAAAAATGTTTTAACCTGAAAGGATATTTATTGAACATTTGTCTGACTTTGTTTTTCACATTTTATACAACCGGGTAGGAAACTACAATTAAATCCAGGCATGAATACATCAGTATTCATCAAACATTAGATGCTTCAGCTTTCTGGCTCTGTTCCTCTTTTTATATGCACCCTCTAATTTTGCTTGTAAGTTTGATCCATTATTGCATGAATATTCTGTTGTTGTGTTGTGGCAATGGTTCTTACTTTATGCACTGAACTCTGCAAAATCACAGAAACATCTGGTTTATTTGCTTTTGGCAGGCTGTGTCTTCAAATTTCAATATATGCACATGTAAATCTTTTCATTTTTAGATGATCAAATTGACACAGACCACTAACTTTTAAACACTAATGTCTACATTCTGTTGGGAATATGACTGGATTCATCCTGTTGGGTAACGACTGAAGGACTGTGTTAAACAGTAGATTTCTGATCAAATGACTGTGTGATTTGTTTTGGACTTTTGATGCCGCCTGTGAGATGCTGCATAGCACGCACCCACAAACCCATTATTTTTTTTCTCTCTCCCAGCCTCACTTCACTTCAATTCAATTTCAGCTGGATCAGATTTATTGACAATAAAGTTCTGAAACAATTTTATCAAGAAGTGCAGTATAATGTGTTTCTGTCTCACTTTTTTTGTCCTCACAGTTTAATATAGTCGAACAAAGACACTTCAGTTATTGTGGTATATAAGCATGAACGCTATAGAAACAATATACTCAAGGTCGGATCAATAATAAAAAAATTATTTTGTCTCTCAATAATTTTGATTATCTCAGCTTTTTTTGATATGTAGTGAGCAAAACCGACTATTAATAATATTTGTGTGTGTGTGTGTGTGTGTGTGTGTGTGTGTGTGTGTGTGTGTGTGTGTGTTTTAACTCCTTTAAACTTATAAACAGTTGGGTCTTTAGGTAACTGACCACTGACCCAAACTGTAAAAGCAGTTTCTCAGTGATTTCAAACAATAAAAGCTTTTCTTCTTATACATTTTTTGGCATTTAGATCAATTTTGGAGGAGCACACAGTTTTTAGTTTTTTATCTGTTTGCCTGTTTTGGTTTGTTTGGTTTGGTTTGATTTGCAGGGGTTTCTGTTTGTTTGCTGGCTTATTTTTATGGGTTTTAGTCACTCATGTGCAGGCTTGATTTTTGTAAATGTTTTATCTTTTATTGTAATAAAACAAAAAGTCAAATCTTTAGGTAGCCTTTCAGTGCTAAACTGGCCTGTGTGCAGTTCAGTTCTTTCACCAACTGAAAACATTTGCTGTATCATTAAACACAAAAAGTACCCAGGACTGATACTAACTTGTTGTTAGACAAGTAGTAAAACAGGTTGCTGCCATCAAGTTTAACATTAGTTAACATTTTTATTGAAATGTTAACTAATGGCTTACCTTCTTAGCTGTAGATACCAACAAAAAATGAGAACATTTTTCATTTTAAGCTGAAAAAATGTTTTTCAGCTTAAAATGCATAAGCTGAAAAACATGTTTCAGCTTACACATTTTATATGTTTTCTGTGTAGTTTTGTGAATAAAATATGGGCTTATGAGATTTGCAAATCATTGCTTTTTGTTTTTACTTATATTTTACACAGTATCCCATAATAATAATAATGGATAATGGATATCAAATTCTTTTCGTTTTCTTTTAGAAAAACTTCGCATCCAGTTAACTGGATGACTGTTATAGTCAGGTATCGTCTTTGGTATCTCCTTTAAGAAAGCGGTGTTTCCGTCATCCCAGTGTTTTAAAGTTACTTGGTCTTTTCAACGGGTACTTGAAAATAGAGACAGCATCCATACTAGTACAGTAAACGCGTGGAGGCTTTCTATTTGCTGTCGGAGTCTGCAGACTTGTTGCTAGGTAACAGCGCAGAGCGGCGTTTCCAGTGTAGTTCAAGGAACGCTCTTTCCGCTTTAGTAGCTACACAAAGGCTGCGCCAAGAAAATACATATCCCACAGTGCACTTCTCGCGGAAATGCCCGCCTCTTTTGAGCATATGACTTTCGGTACTCCAGTGAATCACAACAATACCCCGTTTGTGGTGCTGTGTGGCTCATTTAAGTATTTTGGTGGTGTTTTTTCTGTCGTTAGTTGCGCAGAGTTGTTTTGAAAATGAGGCTGCAGTGTTTGTTCGCAGCTTTGTGTCTCGGCGTTGGTGTAATGGCCGGGAAATACACTCGGGAGCTGAATGAGCCCAAACCGAACGACAGAGATGGGCAGGCAGTGGAGTTCAGGATAGCTAAGCTAAACCAGGTCTGGGAGAAAGCTCAAAGGGTATGTATTTAAGACGATCAACAGCACGACTTATGTAGCACAAATAATTAGAGGAAAATGCTGAAACAATGAAGACAGGGCAATAAGAGATACATACGTGATCGACGTACTGAGCTATGCACAGACCCAGGGGATCAGGTGGACGTTTCCTTAGTTGTTCATTGTGAAGTTGGTACTTACAGATAAGAAGGTGGGCCAAGCTTGGTATTGGAAAATTGTTGAAAAATGCGTTTTACTGCTAATCCCAGTGAGCATCATTTAGCATTTAACTGCCTCTTCAGCTGCCTCATCAGATCTTTGGTCAATATTTAATAGACTGTTATTGTGAGCAAAATTAGGATTATGGAAAAAATATCTCTCTGTGTACTTTTCTGTTTCTGCAAACTTTCTTTCTCTGCCTGTCTAACAAAGCCAACATTTTCTGCTCTTTTGGATTCAACAGATGCAGTTGTCTCCAGTCCGGCAGGCTGAGCTGCACAGTGACCTGAAGATCCAGGAGAAAGATGAGCTGCAGTGGAAAAAAATGAAGGTGGAGGGATTCGATGAAAATGGGGAGAAGGAGGCCCAGCTCAGGCGCAACTTCCATGGTAAGACAACCTGCAGACTGATTCAATCAGCAGTAGTTAGAGCTTTGTCCTGAGTCAGTTTCCTCTCGATCCTTAATCACCATCTTTAACAGTCCCTGTACTGACATTTTTATGGGTTTGATTAGTAATAATGACTGCAACATATCCTAACACACCAGTAGTCACTAAAGGCAACAACAAAAAAACAGGAACAGAGAGTATCACAGGATTTCTTCTTCTACCTCTCCTTTCACTGCTTCCTTTAGGGGCCACCACAGCAGATCATCTAGCCTATCCCTAGCATCATCTTCCATCCTCTCTGCCACTGCAACCCTCTGTATGTCCTCTTCAATTACATTTATAAACCTCCTCTGTGATCTGCCTCCTTCTCTCCTGCATAGTAGTTCCATCTTCAGCATCTTATCTTGCCTCTCTAATCAGTGGGTCACGATGCGTTGGTAAGAGCCATCTTCTCTCATCAAAAAGACAGATATTTTTAGAGTTAATGAATTTAAAGTTATTCCTTTTAATTTTCTTTTTGTCTAATATGGGAAAGCAGAAGGTTAATGACACCTGGCTTGAGAACAGCGTCTTTAGTTTTTGTTTCAAACCTTGGAAAATAATAAAACTAAATCTTCTCATGCAAAAACACAAACAAAAGACTTTACAGAAGTTTTATCTTGTAAAACTGTCTGAGACGCTTGAGATTCCTCCATTTTTCTTGCCACTGTAGACATGAAACGGGTCCTAAATTGCTTTGCTAGTGTTGTAAGAAAAAATAATAATCTTGAATCTAACTTTAAACTTTCTGAATTTCAATGTCATTTAAACCCAGTGCTAAAAAGAGACATGTTAAGACAGATGGTTTAGGTAGATCTAATTTAGTCAAGGCATATACTGTAGATGTCCATCCAACAAAGACAAAGAAAATGTTTAATGATAGATTAAGTTCATGTACTTTTTTATAGTATATGTGCTAAACATGGCAAAGTTTAAGGATCACATACTTGACCATAAAAGTAAAAGTTTAACCGGAGTAAACTTTCTGATGTACTGGTTTGTCATTTGAAATAAACTCTGAAGGTCATACTTCTAAGCTGTGGTAGTGATTTCCCCCACTGCTCCTTCCTGCTGTTATCAGTAGCACTCTTCATATGTCACTTAATCTGTTCACTTGTCACCTGGCAGATGACTTACTAAAAGCATGCTAATTTTCTCCTGTGCTATTCAGGCTGTGGGTAAAAAGATATTTCTGTATTTTGAATTACGTTTTAGATATTCTTTATGTAGTATTTAGCAGTGTTTAGACTGAGGTGCTATTGTATGATTTTAAAGGATAGGCATATTGTATCTCCCTTTATTCCTTGTGAGAGCTCGGCCAGCAGTCCACCTGCTCTGGTTCCTCTCCTTCCTCGCTCCCCTGTGGTGCAGTGACCTTCCTGCTACAGGCAGAGCAACACAGTCTCTCCTTTAGCTGGCTAAATATAAATGTTTAAGGAGCGCATCAAGTCATCTTTTCCGTGCTCCTGTCCTTCTCCTTAACTCATTCTAATTGAGCTTCACAGTCATTTTGTCTCCCTCATTACCTTCATTTCCTCTGCGCTTGTTCTTGATGTATTTTATATGCCAAAAGACACCCCTCACACCGGTCAGTCGGAGAACGTGAACACACAACGATGAAAGTGTGTAATGTAAACTGTTTAACTGCTCCAGCACCACAGAGACTTTCGACAGTCTTAATGAAGATTTTAAATGTAAACACACTTCTTGAAGTTAATAAATGACACTGGTGATTTGCAAAAATGCTGTGATGGTGCTGAATCAGCACCTACAATAAACGTTTGGAGACGCTGGAGAATAATGAGGGCAGAGATTTCTCAGTCCCAAGTCCATCTTTATATGCTTTGTTTTTCAATTTGCCAAATTCATCAATTTTTTAACCACTTATTCAGTTCAGGGTCACAGAATAACTGGAGCGTGGCTGGTACACCCTGGACAGGTCAGCAGTCACTGACAAATATTTACCTTTTTACTATCAAATATTTGCCAATAATAATAGTTATCTTTCCTGAAGGTTTTTGAATGTGCTTATTATTATTATTATTATTATTAATAACGATAATTATCATTATCATCATTATTATTATCTCTTGTCTCATTCACTTAATGATGTAGACATTCTGCCAAATTGTGGGGTTGTTCACAATGCCACTGCTACTAAATTAATTAATTGACAAATACTACTTAATGTCTTGAAAAAATATTCATTCGAGGTTGTTTTTAAAAGCCATTGGCAGCTTTATCATGTGCTGTATACACAGAAATATAATATAATACAGCAGACATAGGAACTCAAACAATCCTGAAAGGAAACCTGTAAATCCAATGAAGTTGGCCTTTGTCCAGGGTGGCTGTAGCTCAAGTGGTAGAGCAGGTTACCTACTAATCAGAAGTTGGTTTGATCACCATCTGCTCCAGTCTGCATGCCAAATATCACTGGACAGCATACTAACCCCAAGTTTCTCTCCAGTGCATCCATCCGAGTATGAATGCGTGTGAATGTTAGATAGAAAGCACTTACATAGAAGAAAGTGCTTGTGTGAATGGGTGAGTGAGACAAGTGGCCTTGAGAGCTCAGAGTAGAAAGGTGCTATATAAGAACCAGTCCATTTACCATGTCCCACCCCTGCCCCCAAAGAGCTATAGCTTTATAGATCAGAACTTACTGCTCACTTTTTCCATATTAACTTAGGCACAGACTTACTGGCCCAAAATGATTTCCCAGAGGTCTTTGACTCGGTAGGGTGACCAAGTTATTGTTTGGCTTTTATTTAGTTGCTATAAAGAAAACAGAGAAGGCTGTCATCATATGTCAGTCAGGGTAACATCTGACTGTGTTTTGCTGCTAAGTCACAGTTTATGTAGATTTGGCTGATATATGATAGAAACTATGACAAACTCATAACTGGATGAAGCTGGTGGAAAGTGATTAATTTCGCATTTGGGAGAAAATTACGTGCAGTGATGCATTAAGTCACCAGCAACTATGTGATTACAAAGTTTATAAATTGCACCAAGCATCTTTTTTTGCTTTTCTTCAAGGGAAGAAAAGAATATATGCTTATATTAGACAACAAATGCATATTTCATTCTCTTCCACTTATCCTTGTCAGGGTCACGGGGCTTAAGGAGCCTATCGCTGCTACCATAGGGCGAGAGGCAGGGTACACACCTGGACAGGTTGCCAGTCTTGTCACAGGGCTAACACAGAGAGAGACAACCATTCGCACTCACATTCAAACCTATGGACAATTTAGAATTACCAGTTAATTGAACCTTACTAACTGCATGTCTTTGGATTGTGGGAAGAAGCTGGACTCCACACAGAAAGGCCCCAGGAAAATAAAATAACCACTAAAAATATATTGGTCTGGCTCTACTTCTTCTTTACCTTCATTAGGGATCCTACTCCCCTTGATGTTTCCTTTGAAATTTATGAGTTACTGTCAAGGGGTTTAGAGTCTTGTTAAATGATTAATATGTATGTCTTAGTCACTTTAGATTCTCTTGCCTATCTCCCGCTTCCTCCCAAGATACAGCCTCTGTTGTTGTTCCTTAGAGGCTCACGTCAGGATAATTCAACACAGCGTTTGTTTAAAGTCTTGTGGTTGTGTTATGCAGTGATCCTCGCCAAGTATGGGATGGATGGGAAAAGGGACACACGGCCACTGGAGAGCAACTCACTGAAAGATCACGACATCAAGGAGGAAGATGCATTTGAGGATCCCAGACTGGACAAACTCTGGAACAAGGTTTGTGTTTGTGTGCATAATTCTGAAAATACTGAAGTATTGCTTTATGTAAGGTGCTTTGATTTAATGCTTGCATTGTTTGTAGTGTAACTGTAGGACTTCAATGCCAACCCTGTTGCCGTTCCTCTTTAAAAACCTTACCACAGCCAGTAAAAATAAAAACTTATGGACATGAACTTCAGATCAGCTTAGTGCCACTCGGCTTCCAAGAAACAAAGAACAAGAGAACTAAACACTTTACAAGGTAACAAGCTTGTAAAATGTTTAGTGAGTCTCTGATTTCATCATTTTCACTGAACACAGCAAATCCACTTTCAAGGGGTTTCTTCCATACACAGTCGACAGATACATTCAGTCTAATCAGAACTTCATAACTCATTTATCAAATTACATCAAATCTGTAAGATCTAAACTTGTTTAATGGCCAACCAGTCACAAAGGGAGCAGCGTGAGCTAGTTCAAGCAGGAAACTCGAGCTGCATCATACACTGACAACACTGATTGCTGCCTTGCATCACTGTTTCAGCTTCTCTTCCACCCCAGCATTCACACCGTAGACCCCAACTCCCCAATTTTCTAAAGTCTTTGTGTGAAAATGAGCAATCTCTGACTATTTTTATATGTCCAATATAGTTGATTGACTTTAAAATATCCATATAAATGTAATCATTAAAATCACTACACTTAATAAGCCTAAACCTTCTCAGACTCTTACCAAACAGTCCTGCTGTACTGAGCGTTGATTCTTTTACTGCTACTTGTAATAGTAAATTCTTTCCCATGCAAAAGATCCTCGTTCTTCTGATGCCTTTGAAACGAAATCCTCTATATCTCTAATGCCTCTTCCCCCACCAGGCTAAGATCTCGGGGAAGTTCTCTGATGAGGAGCTGCTGAACTTGAAGAGGGAGTTCCAGCACCACAAGGACAAGATCCACGAGTACAACATCCTCATGGACACCGTCAGCAGGACTGAGGGTGAGCCATGTGAATCACTCCCTTTGATCCGCTGCAAGCGCGTGTGTCGCACTACTTCTGTTTAGCTTTATTAGTGTTTTCTGAGGTCAGGTTTAAAAGCATTTCAGCCCAGTCCTCCTTTCTGTTGCTTCGTCCTTCGTCTATTCAAGATCTCTTACAGAATATCCCTTTCTATCTTAGCAGCTCTTATTGACCCTTTTATGCCATTTACTGCTATTTTATTCTCTGCAAACCTAGCTGGTGTTTGTGATCATATCAGAATCATTTTAAAAAACAAAAGCGGAGTAAATGTAAGAAATGTAAGAAATAAGGCTTACGAGGTTATAAAGTAATATTTTCTAGATGCCATGGCTGTTCTGCATACCCGTGTTTTATAGGGTTGAAGTCTGAAGTGCTGTCTGTCTGTCTGCTCAGTCTTGTGGTCATATACGTAGGTGGCAGGTATCAGACTGCACATGTTACCACCCACTACTTTGTGCTCTATCAGTGCTTGTCAAATCACATCAAGCTGTGAGTTTTAAGAGGAGCTGACAGGCCCCACTGTGTTTCAAGTAGGCACGGGGAGGACAGGCACGTCTTCTTCGGATGTGACTTGACACTTTGCAGCTGTTACGTGCCAGAACTTTCCCGATAGCGCTGCACAGCGCTGCGTTTTTGCCACACAAGCCAGGGGTATTTCTTCTGCTTGTCTGATGCTTTTAAATATTAAGCCAATCACATGTTGCCTTGAGGGAGTGACTGTGAACTTCCACAGTACCTCCACGTCCATCCACTGCCTGTCTAGTTTCCTCAGTTTTCATCCAGTTTGGCTTCTCTTCTTTTTTTTCTTTTCTTCCCCTTTTTTCATTCAAATGTCAACTGTTATCATTTAGTCAGTGTGGTGCTGTACACTTAGGCTTTGTTTGGCTTTTACCTTTTTCTAGCACCACACAGGCTGTTCAAGGTTCTCGTGAAAAAGTTGCTAAATAAATGACAAATAAGCCAGTTTTCTAAAATGACTTTAAGCTTTAACGGGTTATTTAATGTAATGATGTAAAAAGCTGCTAATAAAAACTGCTTTTCTTTTTTATCTTTTATTAGTTTAATTTACTTTTTGTCTCTTTCCTATTCCCTTCTGTCATCTATCCCTCATTTTCTCCATCCGTCTCCTCTGCCCTCACTCCTATCTAACCCACCCACACAACCCTGTGGGCTTTTCACTTCTAATTTGCCCCCTCTCTCCCTCTTCTCCCCTTTATTTCCTTTCATCTGTTCCTCTCAACAGAAATACACAAGAACGTGATCTCTTCCCTGGAGGGTGATACCAAAGAGCACGTGCTGCAGCAGAAGCACACAGACCTGAAGCACAAAATGAGAGACCTCAACCAGGGCTTTGAGCGCCTCCGTAAGCTCAGCCACGAGGGCTTCACCGAAGATAGCGGTGAGACATGAAAAGCACACACACGATCCGCTTGTCTCTTTTTGCATCTCCATTAGATGCCACATTTATCTCATCAGCTTAATTACTAGGATTTGTAATCATAATAACACATTAACGTATCACGGCTGATGGCTTTAAGTGTTTTGCATTTTTTAAAGACGTTCATTGAAAGCAGCTCGCTACGCTGCATTCGCCCAGTGACGTCGAACAGCTCGGCCTTGTGCTGTTTAACAGACAAAGCATTTCACTCACCGGTGCATTTTATCTCCACTCCTCAGATATGTAAGGCTGCTGTTAGTCGAGTGTGCTGCAGAGTTTGCGTTAGGCTTCACTTGCAGGTGCAGGTTTCAGTGGGAGGTTGTTGAGAAGTTTAGATGAAGGCATTGTACCTTCTGCTGATCCATAATGATTTCGTTGCTGCGCCTCTACCTCCAGGTTGTTTCTTACTAAACCACTCGTTCCCCTCACATCTTTGCTTCCTCTTGCAGAAATCTGTTTTTGATCCCCTCCCCTCTTTTTTTTTTTTCTTTTACACTTGCAGTTTTGTAGCACTTCAGGAGCGAAGAGAGAGTGTGTGACAGCACCTCAAGATTAAATTCTTAATGCGAGCATTTTGCCTCTTTCATATTTTGTGTGTATTTCTATAAAGTGATACGTTGCTGTGATTGCATGATATGAAATATCTGCTGCGACTGCTCCTCCTCAGAGCTGCCTTCCTCTTGAGTGTTTGTGGCTCCAAAATGTCTCTTTGGATTGTTTATCTTTTCATCTGCCTTTCCCTTCCTGGTCTGTAGAGTTTCGGGAGCCGCGTGTGATTGAACTGTGGGAGGCTGCCAAGAGAACCAACCTCAGCAACGATGAGCTAGAGTCTCTCAAGGTAGTGCTTACATCTCTTGTGACTGCTTTTATGTTTTTGAGCACGCTCTTGCCCTGTCTGTTCCTAAATGACACTTTTTGTTTTAATGCGGTGCTACAATCTAACTTTGACTCCAACTCCACAAAACTTTTTAATCAAGCGCTCTTCTGGCACAGAAGCATTAACTGTATTATTTTCCACTACTTAGTAGCTAAGTACCACTTGTGTACGGTAAGCCATGCAAAGTGCAACTTATTATGATCACATTTTTATGTATTGCACTTTTGAAATTCACAAGTATTCCACTCTCCTGGATCTCGTTGTGCTCCTTTCACCGTTTGTCCCCTTGGGCAGCAGATTGCAGTGAACAACTCAATTTAAATGTTTTGGGGTTTCTATCAGGTTTCAGGATCAGATCTATCACAGGAAACATTCAGCTTGGATTTCCTCTGTGGCACTTCGCTTCTATTTGCCTCTTGAGATACATATAAGCTACTTGTTCAGCTGTGCATGTAACTGAAGGTTAACTGAACTTACACCCCTCTATGTTGGCTGCTCTTATTCATTTAGGAGGAGCTACGTCACTTTGAGACTAAAGTAGAGAAGCACAGTCATTACAAGGAGCAGCTGGAGTTGTCCCATCAGAAGTTGCAGCATGTAGAGGCTCTAGGAGACACAGAGCACATCAAGAGGAACAAGGAAAAGTATGACACACTCGCTGAGAAGACTAGGGAGATGGGCTACAAGGTAAGTAAGAATAAAGAGGTTCTCTTAGCATTTAATATGCTGTTTGACTTCTCACCCGCATTAGAAATGAATAATAAATTATATGTAGTATTTGGTAATTGCTTGTAAGGCTGGAAAGGTCTGGTTGTTGGAGGACTGCAGTAGTCCCAGTGTTAAGTGGCTTTTTATTTTCACAGCTTTTTGTTTGCGCTTCAAAGTTTATAACCATCTCAAAGCCATCCACACTTATCTAAGTGAAGTGTATGTATTAACGTGTGCTGAAAGTCCAGTGTAAGACCAGATGCATATAACAAACATTGCCAATACAGTAACATAAATGCATAAATAAAATCAAGACAACTGGTTTTCCAGTTTTCACTCCCTGCAACTTGAGCTTGAAATGTGAACAGAATTACAATTTACTATGAAAACAAGCAAACTTGTTGTTTTCATAGGAAGTAAACTAATTATCATTTGTGTTGACAAGCCCCTGTTTAGCTGCATAGTGGTCTTGCATTTAAATGGCGTGTGTGTGTGTTTGATTTCAGATGAAGAAACATATGCAGGATTTGTCCAACAAGATTTCTCGCCAGGGACTCCAACACAACGAACTCTGAGAGGTCATCACGCCAGTGAAAGAACTGTAATGTTTTTGTTTAGTCGCACACAACCTTGATCAACCATGCCACCATTTCTTTTTTAACTGCTGTTAAGAAAAAAAATCAGTGTTTTCTGTGAGTGTTTTTCTACTTTTCTAGAGAATGAAATGCTTAATGAGTGAATTCCTGGTTATATGTATGTAATATGCATGAAGTATTATAAAGCAGCTCAGACTGTCAGTCAAGGTACAGATAAATTAAATATAGAAGTACCAGTGTGGTACTCCATAGAACAGTTATTTGTATAACAAGTGGAAATAATGTCTTATTGTTGGTGGTAGATAAGGGATAGACAGCACTATTGGCTGTCTTGACCAGACCAGAAGCAGTTGGTCTGTTTGTCCACATTACATATGTGCTGTTGCCACTGTAGGACCTCATAGTTTCCCTATTGACATATTTTGGTGTTACTTGAACTGTCTGATCAATATAAAATGAAGATCAAGAGTAGAAGCACTGAAAACTAGTGATCTGAAAATAAAATACCAATCTTTAATAATCAGTAAGATACAGGTGCCAAAAACAGACATACAGTAATATTTTAAAAATACAGATTTACAACATTCGTACGCTTTGGCATAAATAAAAGCACTTAATACACTGTAGAGAAAAGCAGTCTCTGTAGTGACATTAAAGGATATTTTTTGCACAATGTTAGATTTTCGTGAGTCATCCTCATGCTGTTTCTTTCTCCTCAGAAACACTAGTGGGGAACCAAAATTATAAAAATAAATTTGCATCCATTATTTTACAATTTGTCCTGATGATATCAAGAGGGAGGTGAGAAATTGAAACAAACACTATGCTTTTCCATTCATCAGTTCCTGGCCTCTCACAGACCAGAAGCAGAGGCATTGATTACTGTGATGAATAATGTTTCTGGATGGCTGATTACTTAGTCATGTCCTGCTTGGACCACATGGGCCTGGATTAATGTAATTTGCACCCTGGGTATAACTGTAAGCTGCTTATTTTTATCGAATGCTTTTCCGCTTTGAGGTGAAATGATCACCAGGGAAGTTGGGGCTCTTGGCATTCAATTGTAAGGCATGAGATGAGGTGGGCTTTATCTCACTGTGAAATCTTATTTTGATCCAAATCCAATGGCAGTCGGTGACCTCTTGAGAAAAGAGGTAGCATAAATTATATGGTGATCACAAAGCCTGACGAAAATCAACCCAGCAAGAACTGTAAATACATTACAGCTTAAAAAGCTGTCATTTATTCTTGTTTTCCATACGCAATAACGATGATAAACAATAGTTTACGCCCATCCCCTTATAATTAAAGCCATTCAACCAGTAATCTTGGTAGTCTTGAGATTACTGGTTGGCATCGGTAAGGTAGGTTTCCATCAATCCTCAGCATATACAAGGTGTGATCATAAAGTTCCAGGACTCATATAATAAAAGGACATTCAGCTGTGTGCTCATTCCCAAAGGCTTACCACAGCAGATGGATTCGCTGTTTTTGATGTGGCACAGATTTTATACCAGATGCTCTTCCTTATCCAGCCCTCCCTTTAATCCCCACCTGGGACTGACACTGAGTACACTCACTTGTGATCACATAAGGATGGGTTTGTGTGTCCTCCTCAAACCAGAAATTTTTGCCTATAAGGCAAATCTGGATCCAGAAAATACTAAAAGGACTTAAAATGTGACTAAATTTGGGGAATCGCCCCTTTAAGGCCTTTTCCTGGATCGCAAAACACAGCAGATCATTTGCAACTACTGCTTAACCACAGACCTTGTTAATGATGTTTTAAACTGGCTTGACTTTCATGTCTGTGTTGAAGAAGACATTGAGTGTGTGTGTGTGTGTGGGGGGGGGGGTGTTGAGTTTTTTTGCATCTTGCATAAAAGCCATGCAGACAACTATGTAACATTTCTGTGATAAAAGGTATCGAGACAAACGCAGGAAAAAGCTAGTTTAAAAGCAAGTATGAGAAAAACACTTAACACAAAATAGAAGCTGCATAAGAAAGCTCCCAAAGCTTTACCGTTAGTGGAATGGACTGTGGGAATTTCATTACAATGTCACAACTGTGGGTGTGTTATTAAGTACAAAATAACCGGTATGCTAATCCACCACATTTGAGTACGTCAGCTTTTCCAGAGAGTTGGAGAGAATCTGCAGTCAAAACTATTTTGAAGTGTCATCCAGTTGGGCGTTCCAGAGTCAGTTTGGTGGCCCTTGCCGCCTGCTCTCCAGCTGAGTCAGTCTGTCCTCCCTGGCCTGAACATGCTCCGCCCCCACTCTCTGAGCTGTTTCCATGGCAGTGATGTCCAGGTGGGCGTACCTGATGGAGCCCTCTTCTGGATGAGAAAATGATGGAGGGGGTTAATAAAAAAAAAAAGTCTTGCTACAGTGTGTCATATAATCTTAGACCAGTCTCCCAGAGATGCATTATACCCTCACTCTGCCCCTTCTGTCTCCTCAGACTGATTTTTAGTTGGTATTTCTGAAATACACATTTAACACATTAACTTCATCTGTGTATTAAAAAGCCATAAAATTACCTGTAATCGAAATGCTCTCATTTTATTAGGTTTTAACTGATGTAGATTGCTTTCCATCCCTCTAATAAATTGCTTCATTTTCACAGTCTAAATACGTCAGATTATGTTAATTCAGTTAGTTTACAGCACCGGGAAATAAATTGACTGTTTTCCATAAAAAAATTGCACCTCCTCATTTATTGAACGTATTTATCAGGCTTTTCCTAACAGTGTGAGCTGATCTAAGAACACATTTTCATGCATATATAAATATACATATATATAGATATATAGATATATATATAGATATATATATATAGATATATAGATATAGATATATAGATATAGATATATATACCTATATATAGATTTATTTATATATATAGATATATAGATATATATACCTATATATATAGATATATATATATATATAGATATATATATACATATATATATAGATATATATATACATACATATAGATATATATATATATACATACATATAGATATATATATATATACATACATATAGATATAGATATATACACATATATGTGTGTGTGTGTGTGCAGCGTGATAAGGTAAGACGACCTTTTGAGCGGGAGTCACAAGTTTGATTCCAGTAAGGGGTGTCTGGGTCCAGTAAGGTGGGCAAGAGAAAAACTAGTAGCTCAGCTTTCCAACATTCGAAAGAAGGCTAGAGATTGAAGGTACAACACACATGCTACGGCAAGGGGGAGCCAAGACGACAGGTTGGGGGGAGAATATCATCACCCCCACCCGCTTGGGTGAAAGCTGCAAGCTAGTACCTTATACCGGGTACAACAACAAGGGGTCTATGAACACCTGCCTGTGATAATAAGCTGGCCAAAGATGGATATTAGTGTCATAAGATCCCCAAATAACCATCATGGAAGGACAGTATACTGCCCAGTATGAACCAGCAGATAGAAGCAGTAACTGACATCCTGTGGCATCCATAGTGGTGGCTTACCATTAAATGATGCTCAAGAAGAGCCCAGTGGTAATCAGAGCACTAGGTGCAGTGACCCCCATCATACCTATTATATTGTTATGATAGGCAGAGAATAATCAACAAATCAACCATCTGTTTCATAGCTGTTTGCCCCAGCTTTGCTTGCTGTTCCATATTCTAACAACGTCTCAAACATGCCATGCATTATAACAGTGGAGATATTGCACGCAACATGGGATTTGAAGCTATTCACTCGGCATATATAAAACCAAAAATATAAAAAAGATAAATAGTTATCTAAAACTGTTTGAGGTGCAATGTTCTTACTGAGTCTGCAGAGCTGCACTGCATTACCTCTCTCAGCACTGCGCGGACTGGAGGCCGGAGCCGAGCTGGGTTTCTGCAGCTCCAGCTCTGTGTAGAGTAGCTCTCTAGTTTTATACAGCAGAGGGCTAACGGGGATGTTGACATAATTAGTACTGCTGTTACTACAAGGCCCGCAGTCCAGGGATGCAGGCGGAGGAGCCTCGTGGGAAAACCTGAACATGCCTGAAGGAGAAAACCAAAAGCAGGGGAATTAAATCTGTTGTTTGCAGGACAAAAGGTGTTAAATCTAATTCATTTTAGAGTTAGAAGTCAGTATATCAACAACAAAACTGTTACACCAGGAAAACACGAGATGTTTTGATGTTTTGATTTATTACAAATTTTCTTACCACAAGCTGATGTTGGTCTGTGCATGCTCGGTGGGACAGGAGGTGGTGGAGGGGCATGCAAGAGCAGAGATGGCAACAGTTTCTTCAGATTTGCAAGCTTAGAACTTATGTCACTGCTGTCGTGCCGTTCCTCCCTGATACAGAGAGGAGAGTCTGGAAACACATTTTTAGGACACGAGGATTAGACTCAAACATTCAGTATGCAGTATACATTAAGTAATGATGTAAAAAGCAGTCCCTTAAGTTCTTATTTAACATTAATCAGCTAAACATCTATTAATATTTCCAGCAGATGTAGTTAAATTATGTAATTGTTATTACTGATCCATAGACAGCATGTATTTATTTCACCATTTTAGGTGAAGGTCATTTTTAACAGCCTTTAGTGAAAGTAACTGATAATTTTCCCTTTGAATAAATGTACTGAAACATAATTTCTCATTAAAATTCTCATAATTTCCTCCATACAAAAATGTATGGAGGAAGAATCTTGCAGTGCTTCTAATGAAATAAGGACACAGTTTCATTAACAAACACACCTTGTGAATCTGCAGAAGGTGTCAGGTGCATCAGTGGAGAGCTGTCAGTCTAAAACATAGGGGACACAAACAATTATTTTAAAGATTTCCCTTAAAGTGCTTTTGAATTTTGTCAAAAACATCTTAATTTACAGCTCAGCTTTAAAGACAAACATTCGAAGCTGGGTTTTGTCGTCCATTCAGAGCATTAAAGTACCATGCAATTATGCTTATTAATGGCCTTAAAGGGGCCTAGTATGCTCATAATCAGCTCTATACACTGATTCTTGGACTCTGCAAGAGTAACTTAGCATGGTCCACATGCACAACTCTGCTACTGTCTTTTTATGCATCCTCTCAGTTCATTCACTTTGAAAGACCCTTTTAAGACCACTCTTTAAAGCCTGTCTTTAAGCTTGGCTGGTGCTTGCAAATAGAAGGTGTGAACAGCAGGTGGGGCTACTGTGCTCAAAGCCACTGTTGTTCGTCTGAGACGTCAATATTAAAAGGTAGACTAGCCTCAGCCTCAGCCTCAGCGTAGAGTAGAATTCGTTTGCCTGCCAACTTTTTGTGACCCCCACAGACTTATCTGCAGGGACACTACTCTACAATCCACATACTATGAACACATCTTTTAGACACACTGCAAGCAGAATTTGGAACCTGCATCTCTCTGAATCCACATCCATAACCTTGCCTAAGGGTATCTGCTTTGGTTCATTGGGATAAGTTGTACTGAATTCATTATTTGAAACTTTGGCCATATGCACCAACGTAAAAATAAAGACTTTAAAATACAAAAAAAACATTTAAAAATAAATGAATAAATAAAAAACACATCTACTTTAAACTTCGCTTTGTTTCCTATGAGTGGGTGCAATCAGAAGCCAAAAATATGTATTCTGAATATTGATTAGTAAATAATGGAATTTGAAAAAAGGGGGTTTAAAGTTAAAACTTTATTCTACTCCTTTTCGAGCATAAACGCCGTGTAGATATAGAGATATTAATGAAAACTTGATGTTTTAAGTTTTTCAGTCTGACTAATAACCAACAAGCGGTTGTATTTTTGTCTTCATTTCAGACAAGCAGTGATTATTTACAGCCCAGGCTGGAAGAAGTTAACTCTTAACTTGGTGACTCGTTAAGCCTCTTTTAGGTGCAGCAGCCTGTATCAGCTGTTTCCTGTATGATGAGGAGCAGGTTAAACAGGACAAAGATTTCTGGGATGTCTTGATTTAAAAACACTCTTCGGGTCATGTCCGAACATCTCATTAAAATGAAGGTCAGTACCTGTCAGTGCTTGACCATTTGATAACAGTTCCTTCCTTTTGGTTTAGTTCTTTGCTTTGGGTTGTTTTCTTGTTGATCACCTAAGCTGCCCACACTTCAGGTCATAAACTACAGCTTTGACACTTTTCTGTTAAATTTCCTCCATAATCCCAATGTGACCAGCCCCTGAGGTAGCAAGGCAGCCGAAGCCATGATGCCCCTGCCACCATGCTTTACAGTTAGGATTTATGTGTGTTTTGCCTTTTTCTTTCAAATTAAGTTCTTTCAAAAGACATTCAGCAGTCAGTGTTTTGCAGTGTTGAATCAGACTGAAATGTAATTTCGTTTGTAGTGACCTTCCTTTAACACTTTTCCTTTTTCTTATAGTGGACACATACACAGAGACTTTAACGTGAAGAGATTGCTGCGGACGCTTTGAGCTTTTACCTTTGAGTTCTTTAGTACTGAGCATCGTGCTCTACGTGTAATCGTGGACAGCCAATCCTATCAAGAGTAGAAACATCTAACAGCAGCCTCAAACTTGCAGAGGAGCTCAACACCTTTTTTGCTTGGTTTGAGACCACCCCTCCACGACTGACCCTGCTCCCCACCTCCCCTTCACCCAGCACATCCACCCTGTACCTCCAGGAACATGAGGTCAGGAGGAGACCGGGGTGAATCCCGGAAGACCTGACGGCATCCCAGGGACTGTGGTTAAAGCCTGTGCGGACCAACTGGCAGGGATCCTCATCAGGTTATTCAAACTCTCCCTGACTCATGCCACCGTTCCCACCTGTCTGAAGGCCTCCGCTATCATCTCTATGCCCAAAAAGACTGATATAGACAGACTCATGGACTACAGACCTATAGCCCTCACATCTGTAGATTACAACGTATATATTGTTTGGGACTGCTTTGGTACCTCAGGCCAGTAATTCACTTAACAATTAAACCAATTACTGTAACTATGAAAGGTTGAAAAAGAAGAAAATGAATGCTTGTGAATCACCAAGTCAAGGAATCGTGACCTTAACCCAATCAATGCTGTGGCATGACGTGGATAGAGTCATTCAGGTTAGACATCCAAGACATATTTATGAGACCAGATAAATGGTGCAAATACCCGTCTGATCACTGTGCAAGTCTCTAAAGACCTTAAAATACAACTGTCTGAGTGTTATTAGTTTATTTGAATTTTAATGACCACTTTGCTTTTTGGAAAGGTCAAAACCGTCACTGCAGGATGCTTGTGTAAATACATGAACAGAAGACCAAATGTCTGCCATTTCCACTAACAATATTTATTACGTACAGTGTTTGTTTCCGAGCAGAATTTGAATTTTCTATAGTAAATCTAATTTTATAGCATCAAAACAAAACAAAAAACAATACGCTTGTGTTGGGAGCAACATCTGTGTGAGGTGAACCTCTTTATTTTATCACAGCTGATGGTAATAGCTCTACTCTCCCTGGCTTTTATACATATTTGGGTTTTGTTTGTTTGTTTTTTCTATTGTGACTGAAGATGCAATCATTAGAGATAATCAGTGCAGAAACCCTTCTAATTCCAAAGGGCAGAGTATTCTTCTTGCAGCTGAAGACCTGCTTTCATCTTACAAAAGTAATTTTATGGCTCCTGCCCTGCACAAGCCAAAATGGGCAGATGCAATCTTACCTGCGTGTAGCTTGTGTTCCTCACTGACCGCCACTGCTCTTGTGTAATGTAGTTGTCTAAACCATGACTGCACTGGGTGGGAGATAAGAAGACATACTGTCAAGGCTCGGTTTATTGCTGTTACTGCAAAATTCAGGAAAAAGGCATGATTTTAAGGTACGGAGAAAGGGGATGCAGAGGAGGGAGGCAAAACAGCTATAGCCAAAGAGGCTTGAAAATAAACTGGTTTGGAGAAAGACTTAGGAAAAGGGGGAACAGAGAACAGGTGAAGAGGGGAAAAAGCTGCAGAGCTGAGAGGTTAGATCTGACATCTTTAGAAGCAGACTAAAGGATAGCTGGCTCAGACATGAGAAAGCTCTGACAGCATGTCTCACTTTACCGTTTACTCCTCTCCTCAGCAGCTAATAACACAGCAGGCTGGAGTTTCACAGATATTATCCATCATACAGTCTGTCTCAACAGACATGATGGTACACGTGAATTCAGGTATTGTAACCAACGTCTTAGAATAGAATAGAATTAGAATAGATAGATAGTCTTAATTTACAGCTCAGCTTTAAAGACAAACATTCGAAGCTGAGTTTTGTAATTCCATTCAGAGTATTAAAGTACCATGCAATTATGCTTATTAGTGGCCTTAAAGGGGCTTAGTACGCTCATAATCAGCTCCATACACTGATTCTTGGACTCTGCAAGAGTAGCTTAGCATGGTCCACATGCACAACTCTGCTACTGTCTTTTTATGCATCCTCTCAGTTCATTCACTTTGAAATGCGACGTTTCAATGTTTAAGGCCCTTTTAAGACCAAGCCGAAATGGGCAGATGCAAACTTAACTGCGTGTAGCTTGTGTTCCTCACTGACCGCCACTGCTCTTGTGTAATGTAGTTGTCTAAACCATTCTAACCATTACCAAACATGAAGGACGCTGAGTTTCTGCTACACTGAACCACCAACTCTTGAGGAATGAAAATAAGGAAAACTCATTTGTGTTTCACACAGCGGGATTCTCCTCTCTGAGGATTTCAGCCAGTTTCATCACTACTTATTAACTTTTTCAGTCCCCTTTGCTCCCTCTCACTCTCTGCAGCATGCACGCTGTATAATGAACACACACACACTCCTACACAACCTGTCAGAAATCACAAGACATGCTGTTTCCTCTCCTGTTCTGATGATAATTTGCCTGTTACAAGGGGGAAGCGCTTTTCACAACCCATCAAAAAAATTAATTACACACAATGTGGGAAAGTCTCTTCTGAGAGCATTTGAGGTTTCAGACAAAAGTATGAAAATCAAAAACAACGCCAGCTCGAGACAGGTGTGCGACAGACACCCACACTGATTTTGTTTTTCTATATGGGCGATTGAGTGGCGCAGCGGGTGGAACTGTCAGCTCACAGTGAGAAGAACCTGGCTTTGGTTCACACATACTTCTGCCTGTGTCTAAGTCTTCTCACCATGGTTCCTCACCCTGTGGTTTTCAGGCCGAAGGCATCTAAAATCATTTGGACCCTAAACTGCCCATATGGAGGAGACACAGGAAGCATGCTGCGAGTGCAGAAAAGCACCGGACTGTAGAACAGAATGAAGTGGAAAAGAAATAACATTTTAAAACAAATGAAAGGAAAAAAGTTTTGTCCCTAAAGCCATCGATAAGGGTTTGAAATGCTAGTGCGCCTCAGCTTGAATCACAAAACAGAATATTTTATAGAGAAATTCATTCCTCCTACTTCTCTGCTCCTCTGGCAGATTTTTTTCTCCCCTCCACCGTTTTTTCAGCTTCCTAATGATCCATTAAAGCATTGACTGTACTGTAAATCACAATTACAAAAGCAGCCAACCAAGTTAGTCATTAGTTCCAAAGCAAGTAGTGGTGTCTATGTGAAAAGGCCAGATAATTGCTGCTTGAAGGGCTGCTGCATCAGTTGCAAACTGCAGAGTTATGTAATACTGTGAAGCAGAGGGCAAACAGAGGGAAAGTGCTTTAGGAAAATAGACCATAGATTTATTAAAATAGACTTAAGTTGAGATCTCTGGTGCTATTAATTTAAAAAGAAAACCCACTAAAAACGTCACCAAATTACTGTTTAAGGGCATATTTTGGCAGGTGTTGGTGTTCCACTTACAACTAATTTCCACTGCAAGTTTCTGTTTTAACCCAAGCTCTTAAATATTTTTCCTCTTGATTTTACTAGCAACAGAATTTCTGACATTAAAGAGAAAAAATACTAAATAGATCGTTGGAGTATTCGGTCTACTTAGAATTAATGATAGGTGGATGTAAATACAATGGTTTAACTTTTTTCTGCAGACGTTGCATATATATCACAGCATTAACAGCTGTGGTTTATTTTTATTTTAATTAAAGAGCATAAAATAAAACATTATAGATTTTATTAATAAAACCAGTGTTTTTCAGGCTCATTCGCTGCACTAAGGTGGTTGATTTGTCTGTTTTTTAACTTACAGATTTGATTCACCTTTACTTGATGTTGATCCAGGAAATTTTCTGAGGATTCTTTTACCGTTGAAAGATAAATAAAAATACAAATGAAGCTGAAATAAAAAATTTTAAAAAACTACATGATGAAATTGTTTATGTTTTCCAGACATGATGACATTAAAATGTCTCTTTGAAAGCAGGAAGCAACCTGCTCATTCAATGTGATATATTTGTGTTGTATTTAGTAACTCGGGGTCTTATTCTGCAAAATGATTGACTATACTTCTTTAAATGCAAATTAATAATAATAATGTTTCAGTACTTTCACACAAATAGGGGTTTGAACACAGAAGGTTTTCTTTTATTGGACAGGGAATGATTTATTTTCTACTAATTTCACTGAGGTACCTCAACTCTAGTAGAGCTAAATATTTTGTGACAACAGGTCCCAGATTTTCAGGAATATCACTTGTAGTCATCTTGCTCTCTTTCCTATTCCCATAACTTCCCAACTCTACTTGGGAGCACGTTCTTGCCTATTTGCAAAGGGGAGAGTTACATAAGATCTCTTTTAATAGCATAAGAATAGAAATACGCCATAGTGGGTTTATTTAGTGCGTTATGGAGATTTGCATTAGTGGGGGCAAAGTATAGCATGATTAGCAAGAGCGATTAACTTAATGATTAGTAATTATTAGTATTTCATTTGTTTTGTTTCTTTAAGCAAACAGCAGAGAGAAGAGAATGAGGGAGTGAAACACTGTGACCCTCCCTGTACCTGCTTTTCTGCATTAAACAAGCCTCCAGGGACCAACAAGGGTCTGGGTGTGGACCTCCCCTCACTGTCCACAGAGGGTGCCCTCTCGCTACCCCAGGAGTGTGAGCGCTGCATCATGGCCTGACGCTGAGCTGTCACTCCTCCTTGTCCCTGACCATCACCTCCATCTCCACTGCTCTTATTGTCTTTGCTGAGCTCAGACTGGGCTCCGTGGGACGATGGCTTCTTTTGAGGTTGAGCTCGGAGCAGACTCCTGGGGGTATCATACCACAGTCTAAGCAGACTGGGAATCCGGTATTCTTCACTATGCCTTCGAGATGTACGAGATGCAGATCTGGAGGAGCAGGAGCAGGAACAGGAGGCTGTGTTGCCCTCTGGGATAAGCATGGGTTGAAAAGGAGAAGAAGGAGGAGTTGGGGGTGGTGCAGAAGGAGGTGAGGGAGGAAAAGAAGGAGCAGGAGGAAGGCTGGCCACAGAGCCAAATTCCTCCCCTACTCCCCCGCTGGCCATGTCCAGACTCCCCGTACATGAGGAATAGCTCCCTGAGTAAGAAGAGTGGCTGCCTGTCGCTATCCCAATCCCACTGTCTAGTGAACTCTGCCGCCCGCTGTCATGGAGACGGCGAGGATGGATGTGGGTGGAGGAGGGATGGCTCCTGGAGCCTCCCAAAACAGCAGAATAAAGCCGGTCATCTGAACTGGCCAGTGCTTTCAGCGTGGAAGAGCTTGAAGCTGTCTCACTGGAGAGGTGCAGTCTGCCTAATGGCTCCGCCCACACTGGAAGTCTGCTTCCATAGCTCGCATCTGATTGACTGGAGGAAGAGCTGGAAATACTGCTGCGGTCGTCTCCAGCAACAGACGTACTGCAGCTGTAAGAGGATGCTGAAGAGGGAGAGAAAGGTAATTGACTGTAATGAGTAATAAGTGAGACACACACTGAAATAAATCAGTTTGTAAGCACCAAACGCCGCAGATAGTGATGTTTAATCAATAATATATAAATCAAACCTTTAACTTGGTGCTGTGGGCAAATTATTACAACTCTGTGAAGTCAGTGTTCAATCATCTGCACATTAATTACAGTACAGGTCATTAACAGGTGCTGCTAATCAGTGCGGGCAGGAAAAGGAAATATTTATTTCACAAACCCTCAGCAGGCATGAATCATCTGCTCTGACTATACTGACATTTACATATGTACACACATAATTACGATGAAAATCCCGAAATACCAGCATGAATATAGAGCAGTGATTAAACGACTGTGTGGTCAGGTCAGCGGTCCAAATATACGCGGAGCAACGACGTGAAAGAGATTCATAGTTCACAGAAACATCTGAAGGTCCTCAGACGATGCAATTTTTCCCTATGAAACATTATGAAAAGAGTTATGTGTTGGCTGTGTAAGCTGAGGTGAACTTTACAAAATAACGTACCTGTGCTGCTTGCTAAGCTGCACTGAGACAACATGCTCAGTCTTTTCTCCAGCACTGATGCCTCGAGGTTGATTCGTTCCTCTGCTGAAGCTGGATCGGCACTGGGATCTGCTACGTCAATAAATAATTGAATGAACGGTTAGTTGCAAATCTCATTAAGCCATACTTTACAACACAGAAATCTGAGACATTTTACTATTTAATGAAAAATATTAGCTCATTGTTTTTGTTTTTGCTTTTAATTCGATGACAGCAACAAATCTAAAAATCGGGATGGGAGCAGAAACGGGGCGGAAAGGTAGGACACACCTACAAACCTCAATCTACCGAAACTGTAAAGAAGACATGGCCAAAATTCGCCCACAACAATGAGATGATTTAACAAGTTCATGAAAATTATGCTACTACGAAAGGTGGATCTACTGAATGGTGGGGTGTGCTTTTAGTTGCACATGAAGTTACATTGCAGAATAAAACACCAGGCCATTGACATTTGACTTTTTTTATAGCACAATAATAAACTGTTTCATTGTGTTAGAGTATATTTCAGATGCTGCTGTGATCTTAATACAAAATGTGTAAAATCAAAACTAAAGTTGTGAGACATCTGCTGCATTTATCAGGCTGCCCTTTAAAATATGAGTGTGTGTGCATGTGTGTGTGTGTCCATCTAATTCTTTCAACAGCTTGTAAATTTAACATCTCCCGAGGACGCTATAGGCGCCTCGACAATCTGTTAGAACACTAATTTTGTGTAAAACCTTGCTAATTACACTCCTAATTCCTGCTATATATACATACTGCAGAGGCGAGTGAGTGTTAGAGGGGCAGCATGGCTCCTGTTTGTGTGTGCGTTTGAGTGTGTGTGCGCGCCAGTGTCCGCACATTGCAGTGGGTCAGTGGGTGCTTGTATAGGTGTCAACAACCTAACACCTGGAACTCTACTCCCTGGACTCCAGCAGCTAATGCTAATATGTAGATGCCAAGTTTCTTCACTACACTATGTGAGGTGTCAGCTAACATTTGCTAACGTAGCTACTTGACTAATTATAGCCAGTTCTCAGCACTGAATGTCACAGTGGGGTTACAGTGGGCCTCATAGCTAATGACGCAGGCTGGTTAATGCTGGAATAAAACTTAGAGGGAACTTTGGTTTATTTTCAACCTGGAATTCATTTTCCCCCCATTTCTGTCAAACTGGTTGACCCAGATATTCAACGCATTCACACAGCTATTTGCCCTGATTTTGTTTGATCTAGTCCTAGTTTGTCTGTAGACATGTTTTACTCCAATACCAGTATTTGCACTTGCAATGTTTATCTTTAAATATAGATTTATAGTAAGCTAAAAATAGAATATGTAGCGCATAAAGTTATATAATGAGTGTGGGCTTAAAGTGCAGAATTTGCAGCTTTAGCTGAACAGTACTGCGTTTATCATTTTCATGAGTATAAGGAGCTTGGAAAGGAAAAAGAAACTTAGAGAAGTCCAGTCTCTTTCTTTCCAAGCTCTTTTTTGTACTGCCGTGACCTTGATGACTGAGAACCTACACAGACATTTTCATGAGTCATTCTTATACATAGTTTCCAACTTTTGTCACTGTTCAGAATGTATAGACCTACCTAAACACTATATTTAAAGGTACTAAACAGTACTGGGGCTATGGAGCAATGTTTTTATCACTGGCTCTTCTGTTTTGTTTGTTTGTCTTATGCATGAGTTCAAGAATATTTATTATTCCTGGCTATGATTTCACATAATTCAGCTAATCTAAAGAGGGAATACACAAAGAAATGAAACAACAACAGGCAGAGAATATGAGGAAAAGCATAGATTCAGTATGCAAATGTTAATGCAGATAAAAACCTGTCCTAGTAAGCTGGCAAAGCCCTTGCTGTTAAAGAAGAACAAGTCTTAGGACTGATATTTGTCCTCAGCGGTATAAAACTTCAGTACAGCGCTGTGCTTACTGACATGTGAGATATAAATAATTCTTCAGAGACTTCCAGTATGATGGATGACTGGGGGAAAATGGGTCCGGGTGAAAAAAGACAGATACTATTTTAAGTTTGAATGCAGAAAAAGTGTAGCAATGCTAGCTAATGTGCAATGCTGTGTCAATGTTCATTTCACTACAAACTGTAAAAAATTACACGTTGATGCTCAGGTGATGTTTATTCAAACTCTCTATTCAGTTCCCGAAGCAAAAATTACTGTGGAATTAGAAATATATTACAGTAAAGCACAAGTCACACACAAAGGAATGACACCCTTAATCTACAGCATGACTCTTGGGGGCATAAAGCATGTGGTGTTTCTGTTACTGTGGCGCCTGACACAAATGTTAAACATGTGCAGGAAACAGGCGGCAAATCTTTTCATGGAAGTCACAAACCGAGTCAAGTGTCCTTGACTTGTGAAGTTGTTCTTCTAAACATGGAAATAATAGCTTCCTAGCTATGCCAGCTTATACTGGCATCGCTTTCGGGCTGATATATAAAATTACACAATTACACAAACAGACTGATTATTTCTGATCCTCTAAAAATGTGGGACTATTAAGGACTAAAGTAAAACACATCACCACCACAACAGCTGTCCACAGTCTTATCACCACGGCCTGTCCATCTTTTACCTACATTTTTTAACTTGCACACTTTTGTAAACATATTCCTGACAAATTTCACTTGTGTTCTGTTTGCAGTTTCTAAGTGTTTTTACCTGGCAGGTCAGGTTGCAGGCCATGTGGTGCCCTGCTGGGGTTGATGCCCCTGACGATGCAGTCGAATAGAAAACTGATCTGCTCTCCTTCTGAACAGGACAAGAAGAAAACACCAGCCCCTGGACAAGCGAAGAGGAGATAATGTGTATACCATAAAAAACAGTTTAATAAATAATATAACAGACAGCAGGAGTGAGAAGACTGCTGTAGTAAATTGCTGAAATATTGAGTGAAACATTTTTAAACAAGGCCAAATAATATTCACTGTGGTTCAGACGCCTGCTGTGAAGGCAAAGCTATTTTTTAAAGGTTACATAAAATGTCTATCAATTCAAGCTCCCACTCTCCTATAAAACCCACACAGAGGTGGATGTCAGTGAAAACAAAAGGAAGGGAAAAAATAATTTAAAAAAATAATAATAATGAAGCATCAAAACTTCACGCTACAAACATTTAGGGGGGGAAAAACTGCCATAAATCAAGGCATTACTCAGAGTTTTGGCTAAGAAATAAAACAAACGTATGAAACTGAGTTTGCTGTTAATATAAAAGCAGCTCAGAATCCCAAACAGAAAATTGTTCACACAATCTATTGGCATGATAACATCATTCAGTCCTAAATAATGCCACTCAGTCTTTTAAAGGTATTTTCAATAGTAGTAATTTTCTTAAAGGAAAAACCCAAATGTCACAAAGAAATTGTGCCCATGAAGCCCCCCTTTAATAAATAAGGAGCGCTGGTACAATATGCTTTCAGATGACCGTGTGGCTCCTCAGACTGAATAATTGAAAAGAGTTTCTCGTTTATATAACCACTGAACATTAAATGTAATGGAAATACATTAGCTGAATTATGTGTTGCATTTTCCCTGAGTCAGTGGAACAGCGTGACAGCGACACACTGCTTCAGTCGGTTTTCCACCACAAGAACTATGAAAGCAAGCACTTTGCTAAAAAAGTGTGTGTGTGAGAGAGAGTGAGAGCTATTAGACCGATGAATCATACAAAAAATATACGGAGGTGGAAATTAGCATAATATTAGCCCCCCTTTAAACAAAGAAGACACATCGTAGCAGTAAGAGTAGCTGGTATATGTTAGGTTGAAATAAACTCTTTTTTTCTGCAATTATCTCTGGGGCTGTTGCAGCGATGAGACCTTTTTGTACACACTTCTCATTTATTTCTCACAAATTTACAAAACTCTGCTGTATGACAATTCATCTTCAAAGAAACAGGTTTTTATTTGCTTGTTGCGGCGACGTTTTCCACTGAAAACAAAAAAAAACATTCCTGTGTGCAGGCGATTTGTGTTCATCTAAACTAACTAAAAACTATTTTAAAAAGACTTTTGGTTTTGATTCAACACCCAGTCTACTGAAGGATGACGATGGCTTTGACTGTTTCACTTCAAGAGAAAAAAAATCATTTCTAATGACAGATGGAGACAGCAAGAGACATTTTAACCTCTGTGGATCACCTGACACTTTATCAAAAGACAAGAGAGTTGCTAAAGTTAGATTTACTTTTAAAATGCCCTTTGATCAAGAGAACGGGGAGTAAACTAAAGGATGATACTGTGGAAAGGCAGAGGCACTGAACGATTGCTGACATAGCATGTGAGTTTAAAATTGCTTTTATCTGGATCACAGGACTTGACGGCGACCCAAACTCTGCGGAGCGTCATTTACGTCTCTGCATGTGTACCCTAAAGACGCGTGTGTGGATGTGCGTGAGTTTCTGTGTAACCAGGTCGCCGTGAACACGTGCGGCCCCGATAAGCCAGGAAATATCCATCCAGCTAAGGTGCAGGCTCTCTTCCAAACATCATCGGTTACAGAACACAGTGGCCTCATTATCACATCTAATAGAAGGGGCTCTGATATCACTTTACACTGCTACAAAGTGCATGCATGTGACTCTACAACCCAAGGCACACACCCAACGGGCAACCATGAAGACCTGATTACTGATTACTGCTATCCCAAAGGACCGCCTGGTCTGTTGGCTATCGGGGGAGTGTACATGATTAGTGCCCATGACACTAAAAAGGCTTGTCATCATTACTACAGTGCATGACTTTAATTCTGAAGCCGACTTTGAAAATGCAGATGCAGCAGAAAGTACTGCAGGGCTTGACAAGAGCACGAGCAGTTCTCAGTTTTCTGTAGCAAAATAGGGCCACAGAACTGTTAGTCTCATTTAGCATAATCGTTCCAATGCATTTGCACATCTTTGCACTGATGATGTTATAATAATCTTCTGGGAACCTTTGAAATTTACAAAGAGGACCACACAAAATTGGTGGTCTGTGAAAGAGCGCTGTGATTTCTCCAATGATGAATAGAGATCATAAGACTGTCCATGATTAAAAGCCGAGTGATAAACAGTATAATTTCCTCTGCTTACTGAACAGATTTAATGAGACTGATAACTCGAGCAGAGCTAAATACACTCATATTTTATTACCAAGTAGCCCCAAGCAGAGAGTGGTAAAGGAATCGCACAATATTTGCAGCAGAAAACACATAAATTGAGCAAAATTCAGGGAACAGTTTGAAAACACTTTAGATCTCAACTGGGGAAAAAATCATGCTGGATATTTATACTGATATGGACTGGGTGATGTGTTAAGAATGAAAAAATACCACGTCATTTGATAGATATTAAATTTGTCGGCCTGCAGAGTGCTGAATTCAAAGTGAAAAAAAGATTCAGCAGGCTAGGCCATTTTGCCTGGTTTGTATGCCCCCCACATGCTTGTATGCATGCCTGGCAACAATGAAAACATAATTTCCCAGAGGTGTTCAAATGGATTTAGTTCAGGCAGGTGTGGGCCAGGAACTAATGGTATTCATCAACATCCAGGAAAAGTTGCACTCTTGACACAAGAGGCCGGGCACTGTTGTGGATCATGATGCAGCACTGTATGCTCTGTCAGTAAGTCCAAGGACCTCGTCCTGATACCTGGCGGTCAGTGTGCCATTCTCTAGCCTGTAGAGGTCTGTGACCAACAAAATGTTATAAGCAGCATAACATTCTCCGTGGCTTCTCCAGACCTTTTCAAGCCTGTCACGTGTTCACAGGGAGAACCTAATATGTGAAAAGCACAGGGTCCCAGTGGTAGACCAGTAGTGCTAGCCAGTAGGTGCAGGGCCCATAGAGGATTTCGGGCCCTCAGGCGACCAGGATAAAGTTTGGTCCTGGATGGTTTTGTCAGAGACATTCACACCAGAGGGCCACTGAAGGTCTTTTTTAGTATTCTGACAGATCTCCAGCCTCTCTTCTGAAATCTCCTCCATGCTCTTGAGACTGTGTTGGGAGACAAACCTTCTGGCAGTAGCACGTATTGATGTGCCATCGTGGAGGAGCTGGATTGCCTGTGCAACATCTGTAGGTGTCGCCTCATGCTACCAGCAGTGACACTGACACTAGCCAAAGAATGTCAGTGGCCTTCACCTGTAAATCCATTCCTGTTTCGGGGGTTGTTGCCCCTCTAGTCCCCTTGCTGTTAATTTCATTAACACCACAGCACCTGAAACTTATTAAAAGTCCTCCTGTTACTAAATCTAACCAGACTGATAGCCCAGAAGTTTAATTGAATTGATGCTATAGTGTGATTAAAAAGCTTTTTCTATGGGAGTAAGCTAGAGTACCCGGAGAGAACCCACATAGACACGGGGAGAACATGAGAAGCCCAGCTGGATTCTGGATTCAGACCCACGACCTTCAGTTTTCAGTTTCAGTTTTCAGTTTTATTTGTCATATGCAAGTTAGCACAGGGTCAACATTGCAATGAAATGTGTTTGACGAGCAGCAGTCACTCAGCAGCATGATATAGTAGGAGAAAATATAATAAAATAATTTTAAAAAATAGAAAAATAGTAAGGAGCAAAATATTAGAGAGACATGGTAAAAGAGAAAAGATGACTAAATGTATATGTATCTATAAATATAAATATATGTACACTTGTGATTAAATAAGAAAATCTTGAAAAGAAATATGACGGGAGGGCAGATGGGATATTGCACAGGAATGAGCAGCAGGTATGATATCTTGGTATGATATGAGAATGCTAACCACTGTACCACTCTTCCTTCGCTGACGTTAAAGTGTGGCTCTTCTGGCTTATTTAGAAAGCATTGTTCCCAGTTTCATGAGAGCATTTACAAGAGGATCTACAGAGAACGAGTCATGGCCCAAAAATATGATGTTCATTCTGCAAAAAAATGTCAATTTTCATTATAGCCTCTATAGATTAGCTCTGGCGAGGTGTCTGGTAGAGTTAGATGTGAAATGTTGAAAGCCTGCACTCCACAAAACTACTGCTCGGTGTGGACGTGTCACATGTACTTACCAACTACAAATAAACATGTGAAAATGTAAACTAACACTGCGCTTTACCTTGCACTCATGCAAGGAATGTCAGTTGCCTACTCGACTCTCACATCTTTCTGCTTCTTTCGTGCTATGCCAAGAGAGTCTCTTCCTACTGCCCCTGTGACTGCTGGGTAATATGCAGATCAGATGAAGGGGAAAACTATGATTGGACATGCAGCCACCAGGGAATTTGTGACTGGCTGAGTGTCCACTACAGGGGAGTGACTGGTATTTATAGATGTTGCTCATCAGAACACTGAAACCAGACCTCGTGGTTATTTTTGTACACACACACACTCAAAAACACAGACAATCGCAAAGCAGCATACAAGGACAAAGAGTTCTAACTAAATGAAAAATTAAATCTTGCATTTCCAGATACCTGGGTGACAGCAACTTGAAAACTTCAAACAGGTTCCATTATCACCTTTGTCCATGTATCTGCCCCCTCCCTCTCTAATTCACACACACACACACACACACATCCCATCTAAAAACATAAAGCTGCCAGTCATTCTTTACATTCATGCCCACATGAGCCGGACATTCAGAGGATATCCAAACCCTGGCAACAACACAAACACACACATACATGCCATTATTTGGTGGGCAGGTGGGCAGTGCGGAGGGTTCATACATAGAAAGTGGATATAGTTACGCTATAAACGCTTATAATAAATCACGTTTTTGCAAAGGTGTGTTAGCGTTAGTGTGACAGCTCTATTAACCCGTGAGCACTGAAGCAAACTTTAAAGGAGGTTATATTAACCTAAGTAAAGACCTTTTTAAAAGTGGAACTGCTGCTGTGATTGTGCACTCTATCAACTGTTTCTGGACCAAAGAATTAACTAAAGAACGGTTGGTTGGATTTTAAAGTTGAGCTTCAAGTATTGTTAAGGTGAACATCTGTCTTTGGTGGCTGAATGCATTCTCACGGGCGGTGGCTTTCTTCTGTTGCGTCCTTCAGTGTGCAATTTCCACTTGAGTGAGTGAGACCTTGAATTTCCGTGAATATACTCGGGTTGTCTCTAGAGGACGAGCACAATCTGTGATTAACCAGGCACAGTTTTCTCTGTGGTCATTCGAGCTCACACCTTTTTTTTTTATATTTAAACATTTTTAAAAACTTATTAAATGGACTGTCAGTTCATTTAGTAGTTCTTTTGGAGCTTGAACTTTTCAGCTTAGGCTAATACGTCAAGAGAAAATAAGAAAAACATCTGTAATTTCATGACAAAAGGGGAAGTTTCATCTGCTGAGGAAGGTCAAGTAACATGATCAAAAGCTCCAGAACACTTTATAAATGTGGGCCTGTTTTGTCAACGTACAAGCCTTTTCATGTCTATGTGTCGACAATGTCAGATTTCACCTGACTTAACATATAAAGGTCTTTGATTCTGAGGGACTGACATCGCATTGAAGTTTTGTAATCTCTGATCTGACATCATCCACTAAAACATAACAAATAATAACAAATCAAAGGACGTGATGTAGTAGGGCACTGCGAGTGATGATTTTTCACTTGGTAATAGAGTGTTTCATTTCTGGGTGCAGGCTGTAGGGCTAAATAAATTAAAGCTTCTCAGTCCAGCAGATACTTACAGTATCCACACCGAGTCCCTCCCTCGAACACGAAGCCATTTGGCACAGCACCGTAGCGACGTAACGCCGACAACTTCCAGTGGCCAACGACGACGGGAGGGAGGCCTCTGGTGAGGACCAGCAAGTTGTTGCACAGGTGGAGTGATGCAGGACCGCTTTCCAGTTTAGTACCTGGTTCGACGTTGACGCTAAACCTGTGGACTGGCAGGGAGAAGAAAGACAGACGTTTGAAAAGAGCGTTTCATGGCCATGCAATCATGATGGCTTCGAATCACTTAGGCTGCAGACAACTAAAGTGCCACTGATCGTGCAGCACATCCATCACGTAACACATGAGGCGGAGCATAAAAACGCACACGTGCATAAACACATATGCACCACGTAACTGATGACTGCGGCAATAATGATTGAGCAGTTTTTTAAGCCTGGCAGGCTGCAATTTGTCATTGCCCAGTTTGTGCAGATGGCCCCAGTGCGGTGCCAAGGACTGTCTCTCCCTCTCAAAGCCATGTACTGCACAGTGCCACATACAGAGTACAAGCATGGGAGTGAAAGAGCCA
>NC_140444.1:9320474-9352974 GCF_963576455.1 Neolamprologus multifasciatus
TCGAGAAAAAAGAACTGCGGTTTTAAAATGTGCTCAAGATAGATGTTCGCGCCAACATCATAGACAATACATGAAAGTGTTTGGATTTCTGTGCAATGTGTTCTGACCGAAAGAGACCTTACAGTAGTACAGTAATACTACTATACTTTCTACAATAAGTGCCTCAGGTTTATCCCACTCACATCCTTGGTACAATATGGGACTTTTTCTCAAGTGACTAGAGTGATAAAAAACATATTTGTGGATGTTCATAAAAAGCCCATTGTCACAAATCTGCCATACAGAAGCAAGGACGTGAGATTACAGAGGTTTATATCAAAAGTCTTCCATGTCAGATCTCCACACTTGTTACTCTTCAAAGTAACCCTTGATAAAACGTCAACTATAAAGCAACAGAGACCTTTTTGTGTGTTTTAACCCCTTTTGGATAGTAGTGCAGTCTCATTTCTACTATATCTTTGGATGGCTGTGCACAGGTCAAATTTGGAGGCTAACGCTACTTCCAAATATAGCAAGCTGAAGCTGACATAGTTGTTTGTTTGCAGGAGTTGTAGGCCAGCAGTACTGCTTAATACCACAGCCTACGTGAATAGAGACTGGATCGCACCCAAAATCTTAATTTTGACATCAGAATACATTACAGTCAACGAAAGATCTGCAAAACTTCCAGGACACCTACTTTACATTTATTTTCCAGGAAGAAAATAAATGTAAAGAAAAGTCATAATGCCAGATCAGACGGGCTTTGGTAATGCACTGCGGCTAGATTGACACTCCTTAACTGTTGTACTAATCGGGTCTTAAAAGCCTACTCCATGTTGTACCAGAATCTGAAGAATGTGGGGCAATTCAAAAACTAGTCTTGTAACGCAACAAACTCAAGAGTTTAACCCAGTCAATATCAAAACCAGCAAAGGTCAACAGTGCATCCATTCATTGTTGGGAAAAGTTTGTTTTTTTGTAATAAGTTACAGATTACTAGTTAACCTGTAATGAATTTATTCTTCATTGATGATGAAGAATAAATGTTTTTATTCTTCATCATCAATGTAGCTTATTGCAGTTACTGTAATTAAAATGCATTTAGTTTTTGGTTACTTGTCTAATAAATTAAATTGGGCAATAAAGCAGAAACAGACTTGAGCAATGTCAACATTTTTTTACAGCTTGCAAACAGGGTTTAGACTTGTTTACTAGCAGTAGATTAATGTCAAAGATTTAAAAAAAAAGAAAAATCACTGAATTTCTGTACCCTGGCATTGTTGGCGGGTTATAGCGTGGCCAGCTCGGATTTTTCACATAAATGTGCACAGAGTTGACTGGTGAATGAGAACAAATTCAAACAACAGACACAAAAAACAACGCTAAACACCTTTAGGTGACTGTTGTTGTGATTTGGCGCTGTATGCTAATACATCAGCTTTTTGGAACGATCAGTATTTACATTTACATTTACTGCACAGTCTCACACCAACTTTTATTCTGAATTGACAGAAATTCTACATTTCTGCATTCGTGGATGTCACAAGTAACTAACCAACTTGACTTCACTGCTTGGGAATTACAATAAGTGAGATTTTGGCTACAGCTGGTTTTCATCCATTTAATGAGTTTATGAAAATGAACTTGCAAAGTCTTTAAATTTGCATTACAAAATCGAGTAACCATTACATCATCTTCATTTCTTTTTCACAATTGTGTTACCCTGGAGCCTAAACAGTTGTGAAAAATCAAACTCAAACAATGTGCGAGCATAAGCAATGCTAATAGAAAATGTCAGTTTGTTTGGTTTTTAATCAAATGTTTTTCTTCAGCCAACAAATGTGATGTTTGCTATTAGAGAAGGCCAGGAGGAGCACTGTGTCTTTGTGGATCTAGAGAAAGCATATCACAGCGTGCCAAGAGAGGAACTGTGGTACTGCATAAGGAAGTCAGGAGCGGCTGAGATGTACGTGAGTGTGGAGCAGGACATGTATGAGGACGGCAAGAGAGTGGTGAGGTGTGCAGTAGAAGTGACAGATGGCTCTGGGCCCCTTCTTGTTTGCAATGTCGATGTAGAGATTTATAGATGACGTCAGGAAAAAAACTTTGTAGATTATGATGTTCGCAGACAACACTGCGATCTATAGTTGGAGTAGGGAGCAGGCGGAAGAGAGCCTGGAAAGGTGGAGAGAAGAGGAATGAAAGTCAGAATACATGAGTTTGAATGAGAGGGAGACCGATATAATAGTGAGGATGCGATTAGTAGTGACGGTGGATGAGTTTAAATAGGCATGGTGGAGCAGATGGAGACGAGTGTTGGGTTGATTTATCAGAGAAGGGTAGGGGAAGATGTAGTGAGACTTGCTTTGATACATTATTTAGAGACAGGGGCACTGCCAAAAACACAGGAAGGGGATCTATAATAATGATAATAATATATGGTACATGCCTCGCTGCCAGACAAATATAGTGTATTACAGAGTTTAAGTGGTGCAGAGGGTGGTCAGGATTATCCATGATGGATAACAGTGACCTCCTCGCTACACCAGCTCCACAAGTTCCAATTTGCAGCCAGGAATAGAGCCGGCCTTACTAATCAGTTTGTTCTGTTGGTGTCACCACCTGATGATGATTTCCCAGCAAACCACAGCAAAGTCCACCGTGCTCACCACAATTAACTGATAAAAAAAAATAATCACCTTTGTTTTGATTGACAGATTGAAGGCTCTAAAGTCTAAAGGAACTAAAGTCTGCTCATTCCCTTTTAGTATATAGCCTCTGTGTTGGTGTTCCAGTTCAGCCCAGGTACTTATACATCTGTACTACGTCAATATCCTGTCCCATGATAGACACGGGTCATGTAGCCATCCTCTTCCTTCTGAAGTCAATAACCATCTTTCTGGTCTTATTCACATTAAGAAGCAGACAGTTCCTCCCAGACAGTTACACAAAATCATTAACTAGTTCTTTGCCCTCCTCCTTCTGCCACATAAACATCCAGCAACTACAGAACTGTTACAGCATCTCTATATCTGGCATGAACTGCAGGTGTACAATGTGAACAGCAATGGAGACAGCACAGAGACCTTTCTGCACCAAATCAGACAGAGCACCGCCCAGTCTCACATACTATGACCTGTCTGCCAGGTGGCCAGTAATCCATGAGATGGTGAATGCATTTACTCACACGCAGCTCCTCTTCTCGTATCATCCTGTTCTGCATCTCTGCACTCCATTGTGCATATATACACAAAGTACTTTCTAGTGAATGCTTTCTAGTTCTGTTCTTTCTACAGCATTTTCCTCCTCAGCTTTTTTCAGTAAGGAGTCTTAATGCCATTGTTTACCTTTTTTTTTTTTTTTTCCAGCACCTGAAAGCATATGATCTGTTAGGGTCTGTTGGGATATGACAGACAATAATTTCCTCACTGGACGGTCTGCGCAAGGATCTGTGCAGATGTCCGAATCCCTGTCTGGTTTTTTTGTGTGTCATATCTAAGCCATCAACTGTTATGCATGCACACCTTTAAGTAAGTATAATAGGATAAGTATTATAAGTATAATAGGAATAGCTACTCAGCCATGGTGTCTCCAGCTGTCCATGTCTATGTCCACAACTTGGTATAATCAAGGCTTTAAGCAGTACAGTATACTAGCTCATATGACCACAGATCAGCCACAGATAGACATTTTTCTTTACATCAACTCTTTATTCAGGTCTGCGATCATTTTGAGACCATAAATGATATCCCTGAAAAGATGATGTGAGTACTTTTGCACTTTATTCATTAACCTCAAAGACAGCTTATCATATAAAACATGTAAGTATATACATGTAAGTGTTCAGTGGGCCTGGTCAGCCCCTCTCACATTAGATAATCATGCTGCATCCTGGTTACCTCAACACATGAAGATTACCAATGCTTTTTCAGGTGTTGTCAGCACGTGGCCTTTAAAGGGTAGTTATTAAATAATTCTCCATAATGTAGTACTGTGCTTACTATATATAAACTCTACTTTCTCAAAACCTCAAACAATTTTCTGGTATTCCCAAATGATTAGTTAATAAATGACTTGTCTGGTTCAATCAGCAACGACAAGTGAACTAACCGCATGAATTAACGGCAACTAGTGAACTAGAAAAATCCTTTGTCAGGTGCTGTCTTAATAGAAAGAAAAGCAATGAAAATTTCATCGTGACGGATTACATAATGCGCTTTCGACAGGCTTCTCCAAAACGACGTCCAGAGCCGGAAAATCTGGCGGGGGTGAGTTATTCATCGCTTTTAGTAAACGGGCTAAAACAAGCATTAACAACTTGTGTGGGCCTTTAAACGGAGTCGCAGACAAGAAGTTACCAAACAACAGGTTACTACAACAGAGGTTTTCTGGCTTCTTTCTCAAAGACCTCCTAAAAGGGTTGCAGAAACAGAGGAATATGTTTACAACAAGTGAATCATTTTTGTTCTTAGAAACCATGCAGACAGGTGCCTGAACAAATAAGCAGAAATCACAAGTGATATGATTAAAGATACGTGTTTAAATAATAAATAAATTTGTTTATAAATGAACACACTATGTTACGCTGGAGGTAACACGTAGCCAATGCCGTCTTCTGTAATACCAAGTATAGTGAAATGCAGACAACCTTTGATTCGAGGTAATTAGTTCTGATAAAGTGAGCGGCTGGCAGAAGAAGTCACGCTGAGTTCAAAGGGGTGTCCCTCATCAGGAAACATTAAGTGTTCTTACCAACATGATGTCATTTAATCCCAACACTTGATGCAGCGTTAAAAACCGAGGGTTACCAGGCAAACAATCCATCACGCTTTTTAGACATTTGCTATGACATGCTCCACACAAACCCCCAGAAAGAATAAAAACATAAAAAAAAAAAAACGCAACACACACAAACTGCTGTCAGTATTTCAACAAGGCCCAAAAGAGAAAAAATGAGTTTCACTTTAAGACAAAGTCCTAAGCAAAGAGCCTGCAAGGCTGCTGAATCTGAATTAAGCATAGATTGGCCTATATTGCAGCAATTAGGGAACTAGTTCAAGTCGTGCCAGTTCTCATGTAGGTTCTTTTACACTGGGGACTTTTACTCTAAAACGGTGAAGAATACAGTGCAGTCTGGGCTAGGAAACAGTGGTTGAATTGAAAAAGACCACGGTGGAATGAACTTTTACTCATTTAACAGCAGAAAAGGTTTGCAGATGAGTGCTGTGCTTTGAAAGAAGAATGTGGCATAATAGCTTGTAGGCATGACTAAACAGTATGCACGTGAAATAACATATTTATCACCGGCACGCAGGAGAATAACCACATCAATCACGCACACGATTTGAAAATAGGAGATAAGATAAACTGACTCTAAGTGCCCGTGCATCTGATGCTGCACGAGTGGCCCGGCTTCCCCAGAATCAGAAAGCAGAGTGGTGTAGAGGAACATGCGTGCAACCTGATTTGAGCTCTCATGCCTACGGTAAATCCATTCCTCCTCTCAAAAAGCTTGGAACACTGTATGTGAAGGGGTGACTAACTTGCACTTCCAGGAATATCGCACATAACTGGAAGCCAGAAGGGCAGCTAAATTCCTGTTTTTGTCCCCGCTTGGTTTTGTCCCAAAAGGCACTCACTGACCCACTCATTAACGGGTAAAGCTGCAGCTTGACAAGAAACCCCCAGATGACAGTAATTGTTGCAGTCGCAGATGGAGAGCAATTAATGAAGGGTCAGAAGTTTCCAGAAGTGTGTCTGCCTGCATTAAACACCTCCTGTATGAATCTCACTGTAACCCTTGACCTAGGACCTCGATGGAGCTGGGTAAAACATAAGCAGGGGCACATTGATTATGGTGGCTTCTCTATATTTCAAGTAAAATGAGCACTTCTGAGAATGTTTTTAAACCTTAACAAAGAGTAGAATCAGCATCACGGTGAATTATGTAATGCTGCACAGTCTGAAATCCTCTCTTACAAATCCACAACTGTGAAGAGGAACCAACTTGTGAAAAAAGTTCTGATCCAATGCTCTAACACAGTCTCTACCGTGAGCAGCATGTTTTGGGACTGTTTCTTTTTTTTTGTAACCTACTCCAAACGACTATGCAGCTCCGCAAGCGGCATCAAATTAATTAACAATGACTTACAATACAAAGCACTTTGAACTGAGTGTGTGCTGTGAACAGAGCCAGATTGACGGGAAACTTTGACCCCGCAGGCCTCCCCACAGCAGTTGCTTATGACTTGCCTCCCTTGAATTCCCCTCTGGTGCACTGCCAGCAGCACAGACGCTATACCCTCCAGAGCTGAGTGTTTATGATTAAGTATGCAGGTGTAATGATGCGAAAACTTAATGTATGCGTCTTTTAGTGGGAGTGTGTGAACAGAATTCACAAATTGCCACTAACTACTGCAAACAGATACACCCGGTTACCCATTTACAAACATATCTGAGATGAATGGAGCTGAATTATTTAAAGCATCATTATATCATTATGCAACAAGACACTCTCTCTGCTAACGGGCAAAATACTTCTACAGAGAAAAACTTCACATAATTTTATTAATTGTCTCTTTTTAAGTATTTTAAACCAAAATATGTCACGGCTGCTTAGGCAGCAGCTTTTATTTAAGCATAAACTCAGTGTTAGGTATGTAGCAAGTGTTTGGATGCTGAGGACGGAACATGAACCGATGCCCCGGGATATTTAATGAGGTGCATGCAGATGTTTTAAACTCCGACCACATCTGCGGCTTGTGCACAAACTGAGGAATGACTCGAGCACGGGTGGAACTCACTGTGGTGCAGTGGTTATGAATATCGCCTGACAGCAAGAGGGCCCTGGATTTGAGACTGTCAGCTGCCTGGCATCTTTTTTTGTTTGGTATGTGGATGTTGTCCCTGCACCTGTGTGGGATCGCTCCATTCTCGTTAGGCTAATTAGTGATTCTAAATTGCCTGGAAGCATAAGCGGCTGTCCTTTTCTCTCTGTGATAGATGGGTGACCAGTCAAGGTTGTACCCCACCTCTTATCCCATGACAGTTGGGATAAGCTCCAGGCTAGCATGGCCCTGAACTGGATAAGGAGTTAAGAAAGTGGATAGATAGAAAAATATGCATCTAATTAAAAAGAGTAGAAAACTGTTTGTCTTAGTTTATTGTTTTTTGTCGAAACAAATTGTGCAGGAGTGTAATTATTAATCACTAAATCAGAGCATGGCAGATTTTCCTTCCTTAAGAAGAAAATGTTGCTACCTTACAAAAATAAACACTTCACACAAGTTTCTGTGTCACTGAAATATGGTGACTAATGAATCAACAACCCAATTATTTTCTTTTCACTAGCAGGGACTACATCCTCGGTAACGATGGGCGATGAGGGATGAGGAAGTGTGACTGGTGCTGCGGTTTGGGGAAGGCCTCGAAGGGGACTGGCGACGGCTCTCGGGCCGGGCAGATCCCCATGTACTAACGAGAAATGAATGAAGGAAAGGAAGAGAGGAGAAGAGGGGGAAAAATGAGGGGGAAGGTTAGGGCATGAAAATGAGAACAGCAGGTATTGGAGGAGGGGGGCTTTTATAGCCTGAGGCCGGAGGGGGCGTGAAGGAGAAGCGGTCCCGCTCCTGAAATTCAGATGATATCTCCACCAAATCAGTTCCCAGTTAATGTTCTGCAATATTACTTATCAATGAAGTGACTTGTGGATTCAGTGCCATTGTGTAGCACACACACACACACACACACAGGAATGCAAGTAAACACAAACATTCAAATATTCACTAAATGGTTGTAACACACAAAATCGTAGTCATCAGATGTCTACTACAATCACAACAGAGATATGTAATAATAAAAAGAAATCGCAAACATTTGCTGATCTTAGTATCCTGATAATATAACAGGATGGTGAACTTTCTCTGTTGACTCAGAAAACTGGTGCATGTCTGTGACTAGTCAGCTGTAATGAAAATAAATAAACAAACGCCCCCCTCCCCAAATAGTATATTATGTAATGCTAATTTGGCAGAGGAACTACACCTAATTTCTGGTAATGGAGCTCGCTGATTTGTTCTGTTTTTCCTCCCAATTAATCCTCTTAAAGTGAAGCGAATATTCTAATAAGCGCACAACAGTCATGTTTCTTTTCCCTTAGTTTTAAGAGTTCATAAATCAGCTGCTGACAGGTGTGTCTGTGTATGCATCAGTCCAGTCCAGCACCAAATCTACAAACCCTTTCCAGGAATAACTTAGTCAGAAGCAACAACAGTGAGGGGGTTGGCTATGCAAAACATCAGATAAACCGTGGGTGAGGTAAACATCTTTCTCAAACACCATGCGCATACAAATACACACAGCACACGGGGGGGCTCGAGGGTGTTAGAGGTTGTTATTCATTATCCACACGACTGCATTCCAGGATTGGACAAAAAAAGAGTTATCGCCACCATCACTCTGAAGCAAGCGCATGAGAGGCAGACAGGGATTTAAGCAGGTTCTCAAACAAGATGCCCCCACCTGATAACCTCAGCGCTGCTGTTGCACTATTCCCACATGTCCTAATGCATTTACAAATGAGAGAGAGGGAGAGATGAAAGGAATGGGAAAGTGTGAAAAGGGTTGAATAGGAGGAGGGCAAGGCATGAGGAGGAAAAGCAGGAGGAGAGAGAGAGTGTGTGAACATTAACACTTAATGGAAGTGATGGAGAATGATAAGGACACCTGCTTCTCCGCTTTACAGGAAGTGACCTGTGAAGATGTGGCAACTACACCTGTGGCAGATTCAGTGTTGTCTGAGGGGGAAAGAACCTTTGCAGCTACTTCCCCCATCTCTTTTTCCTTCAGTACAAGAAATTTATTGAGGAATTCCTCTTCCTTCTTTTTATTGCTCAATATCTGATTTTAGACATTTGACCTATAGATACACCACATGCACTCAGTGACTCCTTGCATCATAAACGATTACATAACTCATGTATCTACCTTGCCTTATCCAACAAAGAGAGTGGTCATGTGAAAGACCTGCCTAGAACAGACATCAACCTTTAACACATTCCAGGTGTCAAAGGTTGATGCAAAACTCTCTTACCTTTTTTAAACTCCTCCAGCATTGCGTCAAGCTTGGTGTCATTGAACACAAAATGCAACGGGTGGCTGTAAAACTTTGTGATGGTTTTGAGCGGAGTGCAATCATCCGGGTCCACGAAGGCCAGGTCCTTGACCAAGAGCAGATCCACTATATTGGACCTCTCGCCCTCGAAAACGGGGATGCGCGTGTAGCCGCTCTTCATTATCTCGGACATGGTATTGAAGTCCAGCGTTGCATCCCCAGGAATCATGAAGCAATCCCTCAGCGGCGTCATCACGTCCTCTACAGTCTTAGTCCTGAGCTCCAGCGCGCCCTGGATGATGTTCAGCTCCTCTTTCACCAGATCGTTGTAGGGGTCCGTGACGCGCAGCATCTCCAGAAGCTTCTCTCTGTTGTACACGGTTCCTATCTCCTGTCCGAGCAGGTAGTCCAGCAGCTTACTGACTGGGTAGGACGCAGGGAAGGTAAGCAGCATGAAGAACTTGGTGAGGAATATGGTGTTGGCTCCCACAGCGAGGCCGTGCCTGGAGCAGATGGCCTGTGGCACAATTTCCCCAAAAATGACTATACCGATGGTGGACATGACAACAGCAATCAAGCCCGAACCGGCGATATCATCCAGCAAGATGGTTAGCGTGGTGTTCACTAACACGTTCCCGAGCAGAAGAGAGCATAGCAAATAATTCCCTTGGCTCCTGACCGGCTCTATTTTTTTGGCGTAATTCTTCTCCCTTTCCGTGCCGCAGTTCTGCACTATCTGGAGCTCCATGGGGTCCAGAGCCATGAGCCCCAGGTTCAGCCCGCTGAACATACCGGACAGGCAAAGTAACATGGAGATGAAGATGACCTGGAGCCAGAAAGGCAGCAGAAACTTTTTCTCCTCCACCACTATCACTTTGGTGTCATCCCCATCGTGGTAGATCCAGGTGTTCTCCGTCCGCGTGTCGTGCATCCCGGCCACGGCTGGTGTTGAGGTGGCGATGCAAAGGTAATACGTTTTACTCCTCTCCGTCTTTCGCAGAGGTTTGACCTCAATTTCAACTATACCGGATGTCTTTCGATTCAGGATGATGTAGGGCAATATCATTATATCCGAAGTCCTAAAACCACAGGGATGCAAGCCGGACGAGTCCTCCTGGCTCTGGTTATCCCCCGAGGAGCTGTCAATGCTCCCAATCGCCCGGCTCCGCTCATGTTCCGTGAAAGCAATTTTGGACCAGGTCTCGTTGTTGATGTTCTGCCCGTACACTCTTAATTTTACCCGAGAGCGCTCACTCACCCGCAGGTAGCCCTTATCCATGAAGGAAATGTCGTCCGTGTCCTCCAGTCGGAGCCCTATGATGACGGTCTCCTCGGACCCTTCCTTGCCACTTGTCGGGGTGACACAGCAGCCAGTGACAGTTAAGAAAATCATCGCCAAAGCTCGGACCCGGTTAAGTGACGCCATTTTTGCAGCGGTGGGTGCTTGGGATAACGGTTCTGCCATATTGATAACAACTGGCAACCAACCTCCTGAATGAAAAGGGCTTTTAAAAATCAGAGCCAGTCGGAGTCCGCCTTCATCTCCGCCCAGGGTTGCCGTGACTTGTGCATCGGGACCTGCTCGTTCCCACTACGTGTCCGACACTGATGACTCGCGAGCGCAGGCTTACGGGCCAACTCGTGCCTCCCCTGGTGTCCCCGATACAGGCGACGGCGACGACCAATCGGGAGGTTCCGCTGGCCGGGAGGCGGGGCGTCCGCAGCCTCCTTGGCGAATCAAATTCCAAAACAAGTGCACCTCATGTTAGGAGACAGATAGGACTTTACTCGTGACTTCTTAAAACATATCATGCTAGAAAAGACAACCACAATACCCGGTCTAAATGTTTAAAAAGGCACGTGCAAAGATTAAAGGTTAACTAAAATAAATACTACAACATGTTTTATCTATATAGACTATCAAAGGTTGTGACATGTTAATTTGTTTTTCTGCTATCGCATTGCATCATACTGCATGCTGAAACTCCGAAGCACTATCTATATCATGTCTCATTTTAATGATAGGTATTACAGTGGACAGTAATGTGTTCTTAGACTGACTAACTTGAAGAGGTTAAAGTTGTCAAAACCATTAAAGACATATACATGTACGTCATTGAGATGTGATCTTATTAGCCTATTTATCTTTTCCCCCTTTAAACTTAAAATGAAACTAAAGTGAGAGATCCTGACCACCATGGCTTGAACTGGTCCCCTTAATCAAAGCTTTTCCCAAATACAAATGTGCATTTGTACCTTTAGAAATAATGCACTACATCATAGGAGCAAAGATGAAAATAGAAGAGTCATTTCATTAAATATTATTTATTGTGTTTTATCAGAAATAACACATAATAATCACAATAATGCGAAATAAATTTGAACACTTCTGTTGAAGCATATCTTAAAGCCAGTCTGCAAAACAATTAAGCACCGATTTACTAAAACACAGGTTTTAAGGGAAGTAAAAAGTATTGTGTGAATAAACAATGTCAGTTTTATGGGTAAAAAAAAAAAATTAGACTAAGCAGGCATATGACAAAATGAGGCACAAATGAAGAAGTTGCTCTTCTTAATACTGCTCATGGTTGTTAAAAGGTTTTAAATTTGTTGCATTTTTATTTTACCTTACTAAAGTTTTCCTTTTATCTATACAATATAATCATGTTAATGAATTGTTACCATATTTAATCCTTTCATAAAATATTCACTGGGAGCACTTGCAGAACCCTTAAATCCCTCAAAGTGATATTGTTTGCACAAGATAATTTATAGCCTAGGTACTCAACATGTGGCCTGTGGGCCAGTGTCAAACTTCAAAAATGTTATGTGGCTTCTAATCACCCTTGATTCAACAACAGTTCAGTCAAAACCAATGGATAGTACCGCTGAAAACTAGATGCAGGGAGCATATCTCTTCAATTTTAACTATTTTCGTTGACATTATAGCAAAATAAACCACCCTAACCTTAATTTAAAAAAATAGTTGGTACAATTTAACAACCACCTCACTCTGATAAGACAAACTAAAATTGTTTGATGTGAGATTTCTTTTCCTTATGGTCCTAAATCATATGCTGGCTCCTTAAATAGGCTCATATGCACTTGAAGCAACTTCAAATACAAACAGTTTGATTACACAATAAAACACTTTAAAGTCATCAGCAGAACTCATTTCTCTGCAGGCCATACACTTGTAGTCCTTCACATAGTCATTCAGTATGTGAAGCAAATGATGGCTTTGTGTAATTGCAATGCAGGGTGTTCCAAAGTGAAACTAAAACTTGACCAGCTGAGATGTCTCCATTATACACTGGGTGGGTGAAGTTGTTTGAGCAACCAGTATCTATTAAATTATGATCTACCCACAAGGTGTTTATTGTTTGTCGATGTAATGAAGTTGTGAGGTCATATATGAGGAACGTGATTATGTTTAATTAAAATGAATGAATTAATACTCATGGAAGTTCACCAAACATGTAGACATTATTGGTAGGCAGGAAGCTGAGCCTGTTTCTTTGTGCTCTTCCCACCATCATTTGCAGCAGCCAGCAGACTGTGTGCTGCAGCATCCCCCAGTGGTTGATGCAGGGCCTTGCACACCCAACTTCAGGGCCAGCTCAAAAGGGTCCTCAATGCCAGCCTGTATGAATAATTCAGCCAAGCAGAAGCATTATAAGAACAAGCACCCAGTTACAAGAATGTATCATGTAACATTTGTGTTTCATCCCAAATCACTGTAAGCAAGGTCACAAAATTGAAGAAGTGAATACAGGTACTATTGCGGTACATTATAACAGAACACCAGCTCTTCTACACGGAGTCTTTTTATGGCCCTTTGCTTCCTTTATCAGTTGCTGGTTGTTCATTAAGTCACAATTTCAAAGCAGCTGTTCTTTCCATGAATAAGACCAAAGGCTTTTTATTAATATTATCAGCACACTGCTGTAGTGATTACAGAAAACTCTTTCAGACGAGACTTCACACTGTCCAAACTGTTAATAATGAGGTGGATTTTGATAAGCCTTTACCATTTTAATTGACTTCTATTTCTCATATCAGAAGAGAAAAACAAATCTATAATGAGCGGTTAACAAGTTAGAGAACTCATTTTAAAAAAAAGTAAAGCGGTGCTGTTAGAGGTGTATGTGCATAAAATGATTGTAAGCCCTGATGAAATGGTATTCTATTAGCCGAGTGTAGAACATTCCTTCTTGTTCAAGGTTCCCCAGCATGACTCCACAGTCTGGTTATGAGTCCAAGACAGCTGCTTGACCTTGTGCTCGTGCATGTGTGTATGTATGTTTGAGCGGTACGTGAACGTCCAAGAATGTACAGCATGCAGAAGCACATGCATGTGTGTTTGTGAGCGCAGTTTGACAGAGGCGCTCTGCCCTCTGGGCGTGTCACACAAATTGATACCAGAAACATACTGACCCCTAATGTGTAAAAGAGACATCCAAGAATTTAAACACAACACTGACCTTAGGTTTGACTCCACAAGGCCCAGTGGGGCCCCCCAGTGGCTGGAAAGTAAAGTCCTCTGCAAATCTGGAACGTGTCAGTATGTTGGCCACCTCTCCATCCACCTCCACAACTTCATTGGCCTACAAAATACATCCAAATCTGAAATCATTTGCACAGTTTAGGCGAGTAGAAGGCTGATGTATATTCTAATTCAGAATATACAGACCATGAAGGTGTACTGACAGTCAAACTGGAAACTATCCTCTGCCCCTGTAATGCCACCATTATATATGACTTTGCAGTTCTTGGTGTTCTCCTTGGGGACCTTAAACAAGCGGTATGTGGCAGAAACAAACTTGAAGTCACCTGTGTTAAACACACAAGATTGGAATTAAAAAATAAATATATATATTTCAGGTCATACAAGAAGGTTAGCAGCTCTCAAAATGTAAAATAACTTGGAATCTTGTAATGTTACATTAGTTGTAACTGTAGCTACATAAATATAGGTTAGGAGAAAACCAGCAGTGACATAATAGTGCAAGCTAACTTAGTAATGTTTATTTGTAGGGTTAATCTATAAAATGTTCTTCTTTAAGAACTTGTGCAAAAGGATTCTCTGATAGCATCGTTCATGTCGATTGTGCCTGTATGTGCAACTGACATGAATGTCACTGGATATTTACTCTTTTCCAGAGCTCTGTAAACTCCACAGATGGCTGTGTGGGAAAATCCCAGTAGATCATCAATTTCTGAAATAATCATACCAGCTTATCTGGCACTAACAACCACGCCACATTCAAAGTTACCTAAATCACCTTTTTCCCCCCCATTCTGATGCTCGGTCTGAACTTCAGCAGGTCATCGTGACCATGTCGACATGCCTATGCGCACCGAGCTGCAGTCATGTAATTTACTGCATAGATTTTTTTATTAAAAAAAACAGCTGAACAGATGTACCTAACAAAGTGGCTGTTGAGTGTAATTCTGTATCAAGCAAATAATGCAAAAGTCAAGCAAGTAAAAAAGCTGTCAAACCAAGAATGTCCTGCAGTTCCTTGTTGTCAACAGTGATGACACTGGCCGTAACCAGCCGTGGGGGGCTGAAGCCCACTTTTTCAGCCAATTGCAGGAGATCCTTCCAGCAGAGTGCTCCAGCAAGGCACTCACCTGCAAAGATAAAACAGACTATGATATTCTGGTGGGTGCTTCAATTTATGGCAGTAGAATATTAATTAGACGCACCCCATAATACTTTGTGATTTTTAATTTCCTCTGTTAGTCTTCCATTGCTGTAAATGTCACTGAAGTACAGCTCACCACCATCCTAATGAGGAAAAATGAGAAGTGTATGTAAATGTGTAAATATTTGCTTAGCTTTGCTCTCATAGCTTTATGATTGAAGATTTAATAACAATATTTTAAAAATGAGAAGCAGTGTACCTTAAGTACTTTGTAAGCTTCAGTCAGTACCAGCCTCTTGTCTGGAGAAAGATTCACCACACAGTTGGAGCTAAGCGAAAGCAGAAGATGTTCAAAACTGTTATTCTAGGATTATATATTGTTAAACTGCACACAAAAAAGGATTAGTAAGACACCTTACATAATTACATCGAATGAATCATTTTCCAGACCTGCCTCGGTCAAGGCTTCGATGTAGCCTTGGACAAAATTTATATTTGGCTTCTTGTAACCAAACTCTTTCATATGATGGTCCACATAGGTCCTGGCCAACTCAAGCTGGAATTTAAAAGAAAAAAAAGGTATTTATCAGAATTGATCAGTATCACTCAATAAGCCCAAAACTTTTTGGTTGTATTTAAGGCATGCATGCATACAGAACAGAGTTTTGTCTTTACAAATTAAGAAGTTGAAAATTTTTCACTTAGAAGATTTTACCAGCCTTAAATAAAGTTTTGGAGATATTCTGAGTTCAATTCAGTATCATTTAGCCATCAACTAGGATGCACCGATTAATCATAAGGCCAATACAGCGATACGGATGTTCAATACCTGGCCATCAGTCATGTCAATACCAGTGACATGTCCCTTCTCACCCACAAGCTGACTCAACATATAGCAGTCCCTCCCACTTCCACTGCCCAAGTCTAGTATCCTGCAGCCCTCTAAGCATTCTGGCACAACCAAACCACAGCCATAGTACCTGTGGGAGACAAAAACATATCAGGTTCACTGATTTTGAAGTGTGACTAGAAGAACAGAGAGGTCTGCAACCCACTAACCTAGCAGTGATTTCAGGGTGTACTTTCTTCAGTGCCTGGCGAATGAAGTCAGGGGTGGGCTGGACTGGAGCCACGCAGGCATTGGTCTTTAGGTCTGAGGTTTTCTTCAGCCTCTTGCCATAATAATCCTGTTTTGACAAAGAAATCTTGGTAACAGTAGCTCCTCATTATGAAGCAGACTATTTATTTATAAATAAACAGTTTGTTTGCTCCCGTTGTCTCAGCAACATAAATAAAATCTTTTGGGACCCATCTCACCATGATGATGCACTGTTTGAACATCTACCTTCAGGCAGATGTTTCAGAGCCATAAAGACATAATAGACTAAGGAGCTTAGTCTGTTAAGCTTTTATCCCTCAGCCATCAACATGCTGAACACTGCTAAATTACGGACAACCAGATTCAATGCAACTTACATATACAATGTTTACATTGTTACAGCATGATCTCATGTTTACAATTGTAGTTACCCTTGGTATTTAAGTTAACACCGGCAAATGGGGAGAAGCACAATATGGAAACGATTGTGTTGTTGTTGTTACATTTACATACAGACAGACAGACACTAATTTTTCTTTTTCTTTTGCACTGAGATAATTGCACCTCATTTTCCCTGTTTAATGTTTCATTGCTATAATGTCAATACACATTGTGATTCTGATACTGTGACTCTGAGGCTGCATTGGAAACTGACCATACAAGCAATGGAACAAAACTGCTGGACAGACACCTTAATGAGCACAACTACGGCTAACACGTGTTAGCCGTAGTTGTCACGTGTCATTTTTAAATGACAGATGATCTGTACAAACAGATCATTTACTCATCAGGGGCCCAGATCTGTTTTAACAGTTACATAAATACTGAAAATAGGCTAACAACACTCTGTCATGAGCAGTACCACTACCGACTGGTGTTATTTTACCTTCACATCCACGTGAATCGTGCTATCAGAGAATCCCTTTGGACACGTACTTTAAAAAAAAGAAAAACGAAAACATGAGTTACAGATTAGCCCTCCAAATACACGTCAGTAAGTTAGCCTGCGCCAAGTCACTGCTAGTTCTCTGCTGACTTAAACTGGTGTAGCTTTAGTTACAAGTAAGGTCACATTACAAGATCACAAGTTATTTTAGTCTTTAACTTGACACTTTATGACTATTGTTTCTTTAAAATAACCGTGTACGTATCATAACAACATTAAAGGTGAAGGTTCAATCTGACACACGTCACTCGCTGAATTCAGAACAGCTACAGCTTGAAACTGGACAATGCACAAGGATTAGGCTGTTTTTACCTCTTTCCACGGTCCATGGTTACATTACGTTCGCTTCCCAAGTAAAGGAAAATCTCAGTGTGCTGTCAAGTTTCCTTACTTTGAGCGAACACTGTGCGTTTCACTTCCTGTTTTACCAGCTCGCCCTCTACCTGCTTAACCTAACAGCAACAACGTGACAGCATTTCACATTGTTGCTGTATTAATTAAATGCATTTGATTTAATTTAATAGAAACAAGGCTATCGATTTCATGGGGATTTCCAAGAGGAAGCATGGGACACTCCCACCAATCACTCAGCTCAATAATAATAGATAAATAATTAAAACTGGGAGTTACAGAATATAATAATATTATACTATATTATAATATTGCCTTCTTGTTAAATGGTAAGGTGCCTTCCATATGTGGTCAGTGACGGTTTATCAGTTTACAATAAAAACAGCTGTCCACCTGCAAGTAAACCGTTTTTATTATATGTGGCAAAAGTGCCACAGCTTCAAACTGGAACATACACAGCATTATAGGTGCATAGCAGCATAGCCCTTTCTGGGAGGCTACTAAAAGTCAAAATTCAAATTTTGACAAAGTTAGACAACTTTCTGGGAAAGTAGTAAGGAGTGCTTGTGATTTTGTACAAAATCCTAATTACATGTGTATGGGACTTTACACATATGCCTGATGGATGATGGCATCTCCAGGATGGACCCTGCCTTTCACCCAATGACAGCTGGGATAAACTCCAATCAGCTAGTCAGTGGCTGATTAGCGCCATTCGTTAGGAACCTTGACTTCTACAATAACATCACTCAGTAGAACCACTCTGAAATTAAGTCACGGACACAGTGATCGACTACAATTAAGCATTTTTATTGAACATACATCCATCTTAGTTGTCATAATAAATGGCTTATGTCAAGAAGTGCAAAACCACACACACTTATGAAGAAAGAAAAATGTCTTTGGCGAGATGCCCCTGATCTTGTTAACAAATTACCTACTGTACTGTTAGTCAAACGTACCCTTCACACAACTTCAGTTTAAGTCTCAGAAGAACTTAAGTCTTTCTCAACAAAAAAACAATAATACCCACAAGAAAAAAAAAAAGCATCTGTTCATAATGATAAAGCTAATGATTTCATAAAAATGATTAAAGCAACTATTTGGTTCATGAACACGTTACAGAATGTTGTACATGATTTGTAATATAAAGTGGTTTTGAGATTTTATACAGTTCCGTTATTTCTTCAAAGAATCAGACAATATGAAAAATAGCTCATCTTTCGACTACATGTACCACAATTACATCTTCTAGCTTGCGGAAAGCATTAACGGATAAAGCACTTTCGAGTTTGTTTAGGCTTTGATGGGCAAAAGTCAATCAGCTTAACTGTTTATGCAGAAAGTTTCCTTTTGTGCTGGAAGTTCTGGGAAACAATTTTCTCCTAGAGCCGTAAAACTAACGGCTGAAACGTTTGTGCTTTGCAGAATTGCAATTTGTGCATTTTTTCAGGTACTCCAAGTAGATTAATTGCATGGCATAATGGTGTAGTCTCATCAGTTGTGGCTACTTAAAGAGATTAGACAGATTTCTTTGTGAAGGTTTCACAAGGCATCTTTTATTTGTGTTTATCATCTATGGCATACCACTAGAAGCTCAGGAGGCTACATTGTCAGCATTCAAACTCCTAAAATAACGGGAACTGACAACTATATTTTTTTCCTCTACCACATTGTCTTTGTTTTGTAACAGCAGAGCAGCATTATACATATTGTACCATGCTGTACCATAATAGTCTCATAAAGATCCTGTTGTGCAACCGCTTATTTTTAAAATACTCATACAGCCAATGACTTATTTCATTACCTTATGCTCATTTCTAATAAGAAACTAATCTCTAATCTTCCCACTAATATATACATGTATATATTTTTTTGACTGCTTATCCAACTACGGTTACAAGGTTACTGGAGCCTGCCATATCAGACATTATGTACATCCTGGACACGTCTCCATTCAAACTCAAACTTAGGGATAGAAATGTAAATTTACCAAAGATGGAAATTGAAGCACCATGACGAAAACCACACAAGCTCAGAAAGAACATGCAAACAGAGAAAGGCAGGTTCAAACTGCTCTGTTGGGTTAAATACTTATGTTAAAAGTAATTTGTGTGCAAACTGTTTGCTTCATAACCATAGCCTTTATTAAATCCTCATTTTAATACAAATTTATACGGGATGAATGTCTAAATGAAGAAAACATATATACATTAAAAGTAACATTTCCTTTCTTGATTGAACAGTACAAATGCAGATGAATGGAAATATAAACCCTGGTTTAAAAAAAAAAGAAAAAAGAAGTCACTTTTCCAGTTGACTAAAATTAGCCTTAATGTGCCTTCAATGAGACGTTAAATGTTTCATGTATGAATAGCAAAGCTGAATAATGGCAAAACTGCGGCGATATGAAAATTCAATACAAATAGTGTTAAAAGTTATGTTTTTTCACTGTAAAGCTGGTGAAGGTGATAATTCAATAAAGTGACTTTAAAATGTGAGGTGTGATGTTGCCTGTCTCACGTGTAATCTCTATGAAGCTTAACATTCAGTTCACGTTTTTGGTACCTGCTTTTTCTGGGTCTCTCAACATAATGGAAGCCTAGCATTGTCCATCAAATTTCTGCATTTTTAAGGGGGTAGGCACATACTACAAACATTCAACAAATCAATTTTAAAAATGATTGTATACAAAACAAATCTGCTGCATTCCCTACTAACAATTCAGAGGTCCATTTCTCACACATTACAACAAAACGGTAAGAAGGTAATTATCTACTGCTAATTTAAGACTAGATTTAAACAACCGTAGCATCTGCAAGATAAATACCATTTGTGCAAAAGAGGAACCGTTCTCATGAAGATTTGTTAATGCACTAACACTTCCCTATCACTAGTGAGACTTACATAGCAACAAAAACAGACAAAAGGCAGCATGGTTTTGAACTGCTGAAAAAGCACTTTAGAAACATGAGTCTAACAGGACATCCCACAAGGTCTTGTTCTGACATCCCTGTACAATATCAGCTTACATAAACACATACTTTGGGTAAATCCACATCATACCTGTCCAAAAAAGTTCCGGCTGTGTGTTGTTTTATTACATAGTTCACTACCTGCAGAGAACAAATAGCTTTGCAGAATTGTTGCAAGCACCTGGCAACGAGAGCTACATTCATCTTAGGCAGTGAACGTCCTGTTCTGACAGCACAACTTCAGCCATCATATGTGTCAGTAGCTTTTGTTGTATGAGAAGGGCAAATGAAGGACTGTGTGCGTAGTCTGAAGTCCCAATTGCCACAGGATATTAAAGGGCCTTACAGACCAAATATAACCCAAAATACACAGGTTAAGGCCACTGTTCCACACAGGAGCATGCTTTTTCAACCTCTGGATCTCAGACAATTTTTAGCAGAGATCCTACTTGCTGCTCCCTCACTTCTCACTTGTTTTATCTAAGATGCACACATTCATAAAAAAGACTTAGAAAGCAAACACTTCCTGAAGTACAAAAACAGTGTAGTGCTCTCCTTCCCTCGTGACAAAGGTGTGTTAACTTTGCTTCAGCCCTGTGGCTCAGTGCTGGTGCTGTGTGCTGGTCCTTCCTGCTCATTGATGGTGTGGAGGAGGAGGCACAAAGGAGGGTTTAGGGAGCCACTACTTATCTGGTGAGCAGGCTGGGGACTTCCTGTTGGCCCACATCCAGGCCGCCTATCAACTTCCCCAAGAGCCTGCTCCTCCTCCACACAGAAGGAGGCCTGATGGCTGCAGCTGTCACAGAATTCGCCTGCTTCCTCCTCTTCCTCATGCCCCAGAAGGCTCTCTAGCTCCCTTAACTCCTTGCTTTCCTGGCCTGTACTTCCAGCTCCACTACAACCACTGCTTCCACGTGTGCCACACACACACACCTCAATCCCAGAATCACCTGTAATTCGCCGCCTCCTTCCACTGGGGAGTCGCTCTTTGTCCTCAACACTACCATCTGACAGGCTGAGATCCTTCAGCAGGGGGTTCTTGCAGGAGTCATCCCCACTTTCGCTTAGTTTTTCCTGGTTGGCGAGTCCCTCTCTGCTAAGCCCTTCTGAAAGCAGTATCACGCCTGAATTTTGTGCCGTTTGCACGGACTTGGTGTCAGGCTTTGGCCTCAAGTCTAAGGTGGGAGGTTGTGGTTCCTCTATGGTGGGCCTACAACACAGGCTATCAGAGACTGGGGGAACTGGGGAAGGCTGAATGGCTGTACATTGTCCTTGCTGCTGCTCAGGAGCCAATGGACTAGAAGCCACTGAGGATGGGCCAGTCTGTAAGGCACTGTAGGGAGGGGGAGGAGTCGGCGGCCGGTTGACCACCTCTTCATATTCAGGTAGGAGGTAGTTTGGCAGAAACCCTATAGGAAAAAAAAAGAAAAATGCTTTTAAAAGGCTATAAAAAGCACATGAATAAACACATGCCATGCACACCACTGATTATACACACAGGTTTCTGACCTGCCAAAAGAAAAAAAAGACACTTTGACCTCACTGAACTCCCCAGACCAGAATTCAAACAGTTCCAAAACAAAGCAATAGGGTAAAAATGTGACAACAAAAGCTTATTTGTGGGTCAAGTGTGTGCTGAGGGCCATTGTAATTTCACGTTACAACAGTGGCAAGGTACCAAGACAACAATGTTGGTCATTTCCTGTAAACTGAAGCATGCAAACAGGGAAGGTTCTGGCAACACCACAACATGTGGAACCATAGATGGAGTTCCCTGTAAACTGCATCTGTGACAGAATTTGTTTTTCTTATTAATGAGCAATAATAAATACTCAAAAGTTAAAAAACACACCCACAGATCGGATCACGGTTTTAAGTCACGGATCGGATCAATTTTCGGATCAGCAAAAATAGAAAAAAAAAAGACAAAATTCGACTCGCCATTTACTTAAGTATTTTTTGCCTATTAAAAAAAATTCAGCTGAAGACTCATTCCACGCACTCATATAAAAACAAATTAAGGTGCAATATGGACATTATGGACCATGCTGGGCAGCCTCTACATCCTCTGCACACAGCCATAAACAACCAAAGGAGTCTGTTCAGTGAGAGGTTGCTTCTCCCAAAGTCAAGAAGCAGCAGACTTAAAAAGTCCTTTGTCCCACACGCCATAAAACTGTTTAACTCCTCGCTGGAGGGGAGAGGGAGGGGAAACAGCGACAAAGGAGGGGTGTGCAATAGTTTTTGTTAATATCCAACGGTGTAATAGACTCACAATACTTGAAATGTGCCGCTCCCTTGTATTCTTATTCCTATTTATCCCTTTTGTATTCTCTGTCTATATGGTATATTTCTGCTCACATTCTGCAACTTCTGTCGGTGCTGTGCTACTAGAAACTGAATTTCCTGGAGGAACCCACCTGAGGGATAAATAAAGTTCCATCTAATCTAATGTAATCTATAGGGCAGTACAGGGCTTTGTATCTACCACTCCACTGTGATATAACGAGCGGTCACAGTCACGTGGCTTTCCGTTGCCCTGGAGGTCCACCCATTTGTAGTTAGAGCAACAGAAGATGCCTGGGACAGTTCAGCCATAACTTTAAACTTCTCCTGCTTATACATGCTTGGAACGATCTTGTCACTGAAGTGGATGCGCCACGAGATATCATAGCGTAACCTGAGCTCACTGTCTTAATAACGGCTCCACCTATTTGCTCTGTACCGTACCGACTCCACGCTAAACTGTGCCAGTGTCATCATCTCTGCTGCCGTTGTGTTATCATTGTGTGTGGGCTTAATGTTGTCAAACTTTTCATTGCTCCCAAATATGTTTGCATTGCAGGTTTGTTTTAGTCGCAAATGTGACTCGCGTTTCCACTGCGACAGTGGCATGCTACAGATCTGTGTTAAACGAAACACTTAAGCAAAGAATTTGTGTCGAGAAATTTTTATCGAATCACTTAATTAATTGTTGCAGCTCTAGTTTTTGTACAAATGATAAATACTGTACTAACTGTACTGTATTGATGTGTATGTGTACTCATGTTCCATTTCATAACCATCACTATTAAGGAAAAAAAATCTCAAATGCATTTCTTACTGTAATTCTAGAGCTGATACCAGTTGACTTAATTCCATGTTCACCAATTTCTCAAAACTTTGGATTGTTTACCGAATAATAGGAAACTGAGCCTGTTTTAAACTCTTGTGAGCAGTTTAGGATTAATAAAGTAACAGTAATTACTTTATTTTAGGCTTTTTTGCTTTAAATACAACAGAGACACGTTATCATCTCCTTAAAGAGAGCTCAGAAACACTGCAGAGTTCATTTGTTATGTTCACCACTATAACCAACTCTAGTTCACGTGAAACTGTTCATGCAAACCAATGAAATGATGAAACCTTAAATACATAATTGCTCAGTTACGATAAAAAAAAAACCAAAAAAACAAAACGCTTAATAAATAGTAAAAATATCAACATCAGATTTTGTTGTTTTGTTTCTCTTGCTGTTGTTTTTTTAAAAAAAGATTTATATATTGTGGGTGTATGTTCGAGTGGCAGAGCTTACTGAAGTAAAAGGGCACAGAGGGGTAGTTGTGTGCTTCACGGTAAGCAATGAGGTTGATCTCGTGCTGCCGTTGTTGCTGCTGTAGTCTGTGTTTGGTGCGGCGATGATGACATACACAGCAGCAGCTTAAAATGAAGATGATTGCCCACACCAACCAAAACCCTAAAATCAGAGGAAGAGCAATTTAGTTTAGTTAATACATGTGAAAACAATGTGACTTTTTTAATATTAAGCAAAACAACATAGTTCAAAGTGGGCAAAAATGCGCTCTCCATTATCCATGTGGTGATGTAACAAGTGCCTGCTGCTAACACAAACATAACATTGCAGATCAAACAGTTCAACACAGTGAAACATCTACACGCTTATATACTATAAACAACTATGTATGCATTGCATTATAAGCTTTACACCATGAAAATCCATTTAAACATCAGAGTTCCTTCTTATCAGTACAACAGAGTACTGACAGATTTTCATTCTTTTTCAATTTGGCACCAGAGCTATATGACGTCAGCACCCAAATTTCTACATAGTATGGAAGGCATACTATATAGACGTTTTTCAGGCTACTTAGCCTGAAATATTCTGTTTTGACCTCATAGTATAATGAGTGCTAATAACTGGATCCATTTCAAAATGTTGAGGTTTGCAGGACATCAACATAAAAAATTCTAAAAGAAAGCTGACTTGGATTAGGTGTGGGTGATATATCGCATATACTTCATGTATGAAGAGTTTTTACATGTACGATGGTTAAAATGGCTCTATCATAGCCACTGAGTATAAATTGCCATGGCAATATTAAGCTTTCTGCATGTAACTCATAAACATGACGACAGCAGGCGTTTCAGACAAGTAAAGGAATTAGACTGTAATTGAAGAGGAGTCAGATTAACTAGTTCCAAAGGGAAACAGCACTGGATCAATAATCTGGCAGTGGTTTGGACTTCACAAAGAGGACGTCGAAAAAAGGCAGTAATTTGCAAAACATGCCATAAAACCATTGCAACAAAAGGGTGTAGTGCTAGGGCTGGGCAATATGACCCAAAATTCATATCTCGATATTTTTTTAGCTGGATGGCGATATAAGATATATATCTTGATATTTTTTTAAAGCCATAAAGTAAGAACAAAAAGAGAGTTCTTAGTCAAAGCTGCGTCCCAGATGTCATACAGGCACTTTTATTAAGATACAGCATAGATGTACGTGAAAAAAAAACTACTCAAAAATAAATTATCAGCATTCATTAAATAATAATGCTCCATAAATAAAAGAAAACTTTGTTGTTTTTGTGCATAACAAAGAGCTCACAATTGTGCAGTCAAAATGTAAACTAAAAGACGCTGAGCATAATAACAGACAGATTTCACAGCTGCTCTGTTCCCAACTTCTACTGAGTGACTGACAGCCTGGAGTTTGAAATCCGCTTCGTAACCATGTCTCTTAACAGGTGCCATTTATGGTCCTTATACACACACACACACACAATACGGTAATATTATGTTGAAGCACAGTACATATCACTACGCGAGACTCCTCGTTAGCCGTAATGCTCTGACAATCCATCAAGCGGTGCAGCTCCGTAGCTTACCAAAGTCGCACTCAAACATTTTTTGACAGATTGCTGAGCGCCGTGTACCACATAAAATCGGTAAAAAAAAAAAAAAAACACATGAAACCCAGATTTCCCAGAAAACTGTGATTAATCAACTGTGCTTTTTTCTTCCCGTACATCATGTTCTCATTTTCTGTAAAGGACTTTTGCAAAAAATCTGTTTTGAGCTTCGTCTAAACAGTAACAGCAAACAAAAACTGTCAAACACTTTTTAGGATGTGTTTGAAATAAGAAGACTACCACTACATAATCACAGAAAAATTTAGGAAACTTCACTTCAAGGACAAGACAATCTATGTCTGTGGAAAATAGGAATGTAAACGATACAATCCACCATTCAATCGCTGCTGGCCTTTTACATAAACCAATACTGAGGGCAAGAACTTCAGTAATTTGCTAATACAGTCTTGGATGCAACGTGAGACATTTTCTTTTATTCAGGGCACTGAAGAATCTTAGTTCATTACGTCAATATTTTTTGGCAAGCTGCATTTTACTCCCCATCATGTCCTCAGTGAATAATTAATGCTGTAATATAATTCCCTCTATTTTTACAGGGAGCCCACACCAATTGCTATACCTCACTTTTGCCCTTGAGGCAACCTTTTTGCAACTGTGGCTAGGCAAGACTTCAAATTTACCAAACATAAATGCACTGAGGCAGATAATGCAACTCTGCATTAGTAGTCACCATTTCCAGCAGGGCATATACAGACATGTGACAAATTAAGGGAAAAAACATTGATGCAGTAGCTCTGCAATGGTTTAGAAGATGATTTTGCTTATATGGTTTGGGACCCAGATGAACACCTATGGAAAAATCTTCTCCTTTGAGCTGTTTCTCCAACTTCTTTAAAACACCCAATACATTCAACAGATATGCAGAATCAATGGCAAAGTACCTGACTAAAACACTAGAGTATTAGGTTATTTCAACAGTGCCAGCTGATAAGCAACAAGAACAGTTTCACCATTACATAATTTGTAGATCAATGAGAGCTGATAAGCCATTTTATTACCCAGCTGAGTGCATGCCATGGTTAAAAAAAGGTTTGAGTACCTATTAAGGATCTTTATGTGAAGAAAACAACAACAATTTAATTTAAACATTAGTATTCCCCAGTGTAACACTGTACAGGAAATTCTCAATAAAGCACAAGCTTCACTATGTTTTTAATGGTGATATCCTTGAATCTGCTACTTATCTTAACAGCAGTCCCTGCCATGATATCACAATGTTGATTACATTGCACTCAGAGAGTTCCTGCAAATCTGTGACCTCTGACTACAGAGAGCTAAGACTAAAACTACACAGATGTGCCTAAAATATAATAGAATTGAGATGATGAATGCTGAATATGCATTTAGACATAGTAATAATAAACAAGTTAAACTGCTAATATCAAATTGCACAGGTTACAACATGAAACAAGGCAAGCCCTATAGATTTTAATAACTGGACTCACTCATTATGCCAGTGTTGCACCCTTTCATCCTTGTCTGTCCTCTTGCCCTTTATATCTATCAAGCACTTTTTCCAGCATCCCAAATTTTTCCCTTATAAATACTTTAACCTGGTGAACATGATCTGCTCCATCTGACCATGAGAGTTTGCTCACTGTTGCTGGCAGTTCAGTCTTAGTTTAAGAACAAAATGTAAATTTAATTCTGAGGATGACACTCCACTTCGAGACATCTAACCTTGTTTTGTAAGGTTGCTTAAACTACAATTTTAAGCATCACAATTTATGTGTCCCAGTCTTGTGTATTTATCCCATTACTCTTTCAGTCCTTATTACAATGCATCAGCTTAATATTACAATGATTGCTTTGTCATACCTTATCTATTAGTGCCTGCCACAGAGTGAAAGGTTTAAGAATTAAGATGAAACACACAAGAAGAAAATTAGACTTACACCAAAGCTCATAGTAGTAACTGCAGCACTGAGATTCCCCACAGCAATGTCCAGACTCACAGATGTAGCTCTGGTTGTTAACACCTTCACAGTGCAGCAGGCTCTGCAAAACAAGTAAAGAAATGCAGTCACTTGTTAGCAGCTACGTCCAATAACAAAGACAAAATAAAAATTATCTGAGCCTATAACACAACGAAAAAGTCTACAAAATGAAACTGGTTTGAACAACATCACTGCCACCGACAGGAGTATTATGTTCTTTGTTTATTATGTTCTTTGTTCTGGGGTTTTGTTAATCTTTCTGAACATTTGGTTGACATAGGTTAATTATCCCCACATTTGTGACACAAAGAAAAAAAGAAATATAAAAGTCAATTACTTATTTCCACTTGCCAACAGAACATTGACATGTACATCTACTTTAAATCTGATATCAGCCAATATTATCTTCTTAGAGTGAAGTGGTGACACAGAATCCTGATACTTTAATATGAGAAAGAATTCAGAAGATTTAAAACAAACAAACAAAATACAAACAAAACAACAACAAAAACAAGAACAAAAAAACAAAAAACACACAGCTAACCCTGATCTGTCATTTTGAATATTAATAATAACACTGCAGATAATGTAGAAGCCATACATTTATACTTGTTCTGAACTAAACATGTCATAATCACTTATGCTTGGAAACTACTAGAATTTCACTAATGTTTAAGACGCATATCAAGTGGAAATGTATGAATCACAGCCAGCACAAAAACCACCCAGTATGCTTCCCAGAACAGTGAAAAAGAAAAGAAATTTAAATTCAAACTTTAGCTAAGGCCAAATGAGAATGAGGAAAATGTCAAAATAAATAGGGCACTTGTCTCCACTCCAAGCACGTGGTTGCTTGTTTTAACAGTCAATATAGCAAACTAGCAGTGTGATCAACAGTTAACTTTACAAAACATGTTAGTGAGCTGATTGCCACCAAACCTGTAAAAACTTCCATTGTGAAATAAACAGAGAAGACAGATCGCTACACAAAAAAAGGAGAGAGCATTGTAATCAAAAACCTTGAGACAGCTTTACAAACTTTTCCAAGTAGATCAGTTATTCTAGATTAGCTTAATGATTAGCTAACCAAAGTTCTAGATCTGGATTTTCTATCTCTCTGTAGATTACCAGTGCAGGTCCCCGACTGAGAGGCATGATGATCATGAGTCCACAAATCCTAGACAGGTTTCCTCTACCACATGGGTCATTAAAGTCAAACAGCTCTCAAGCATACTCTCACCCTCTCACACAGCCTTCCTCTCCGTCTTTGTAGACCATACACACACACACACCCCTCCCACACTCCCTCGGCCCACTCCAATCCAGGCCCAAACAGTGGACAAGGATTGCTTTACGGAAATTTCCAAGCAGCAGCGGAGAGCGAGCTGCTAGCTGAGCCACTGCATGAAAATAAGCTGTGCAGAGCGGTGAGAAGTGTGTTAAGTATGAGCGAGGGAGAGAACGAAAGAAAAATCAAAGAAACTCCAGACACACAAGAATGATTTGTCACACAAGAAACACCAGATCAGCACAAAACAAACTGCTGACATAAAATTATAGCCCCGATTTCAAATCTGATGGACTGTCAGCCGTTTCGGCTTCATCAACATGACATTTTTTAAAATTCAGTTCCACAGCTTTAATTCTGTGTAATAATTAATGGATGTTCTGTTCCTTAAGTTTGTTTTTTGATAACATCAGCTGTTTTCACTGACTCACAAGCCAATCTCAACCATATGCTGTGCTCCTTTGGGGTTGGGCTTTTTATTGCAATTCAGTAGAGATAACCATCTAGTTTGTTTGGGTCTTCAGCACTGAGTGTTCAGTCATCAGTGCTGCATGCAAAGAATGGGGTAATGAATGGGGAGGGGGCTTCAAGATTTTACAAAACAGTTTAACAGGAAAAAGTACTATAGTTAAGTCTTTAACATGAACATGCATGAACTAATCTGTTTTACCGAAAAAAGATCAGGTGATTACCACAAACTAGACCTAAAAAAACATCTGAGAGCACTCCCAGTTCTTACTTTTTAGTCACCCTAAGAGACCGTGAGCGAGCAAAGAATCTGGACTAGTGGGATTCCCCTGTCTCTAATCCAAGCAATCAACAGAGACAATGAGACAATCCACCTCTCTTATGCCACACTTGCAGATTAAAGGCAGATTTGGTTACTGTCTCTGAGATTACTGTTGCATCAGAAAATAAATTAAGCTTATTAATGAGAACTTGCTGAAACGACCAGTTCAAACATCTGCTGGTGACAATCAGACACTGTTACTGGAGATACAAGGCAGCAGTTCTTTCTTAAGTCTTGACTGCACAATCAGAGTTGATCCACTTAGCTCAGGCCTGTAGGACTTGGCAAGTCAGACGATGCATGCAAGGACCTCGCTGCCCTTTTATTAATCTGTCCTACAACAAAGAAAGGCACCCTTTCATAGTCGTGAAGGTTATGCATAACAGAAAACTCCTGCAGCAACTGTAAATGCTATGAATGCACCCGAGAAAGGTGCGGCAGCTTAGGAGGAAAGTTTAGTAAACCAGAGTTGCTGAATTTTATCTCCAAGTTAACAAACAGTATGTTCACAGCAGCTAAAGCTTTGCCTCAAGAGAAAACATTTATACAACAGTTTTGGCTGTTTAAGAGGTTGTTAATTCTAAAATTACAAACTGGATTATCTATGATTGGCTTTACATCTGATGTCTTCCAATATAGCGTAAGTTACACTTTGCAACATTACCATGTCAGAAACTTCTCATTTTATACAGTGCAGAGGTATTACTGATGCTAATTCTTTTTGAATAGTCCCATGGCTAGGGAAGACCTTTAAAGCTTTTGAGGCTGGTGTTTTTTGTTTTTTTTAAACCTGATGACCGTGTTTCCACTGTTAGGAAATTATTTTACTGAAAAAAGGGAAGGCAAAACAAACATTTCAGGGTGCTTATGTGTGTGAAGAAAGCAAGAGATGGACGGGGACAAGGATCCTAGTCTCAAAGGCTGCCCTTACTTTACCCTGTGATTGAGAGGGACTGCAAGATTTAGGGCCAGTTTGAAAAGGCTTTAAGTCAAAATAGCAGTGAAAAGCCAAACCATGTGCCTTTTTAGCCTTTTGTTTCTCCTACTCCTTTAAACGGTTAAGTAAAGAAACAAAGAATCACAGACTTTTAGCAGTGATGAATACCACCCTACCACGCATTAAAACATCAGAGTGACAGCTCATGCAGGTCAAGCTTAAAGTTTTAGCTTTGTCTTTCACTACCCTGGGAAGTCTTTTTCCCCCCTTTTTTTTTTTTTTAAATTTTGATGTGTGAATGGACCTTTTTTCAAACTTACATTGTATAATGAAGAGAATAACTCTTATTATGAACCGCTGCCAAATGGTAATCAACATAATCACTTATTATAATAACATGAAACACATACAATATACCTGAAATCACTATATTAAGTTTTGGAGGTGTGAAAGCACATGGCACATATAGTTGGGGTCTTGTGCTGCATCTATTGCATCTATTAAGTTTATACTTCTGTTGTCAGCAAATTACCTGCACACACGTGCACTGATAACATAAAGATATAAAGCATGTGACATTACATTGATAATAGTAGTCATCTGTAATTACTTTACTCCCAAAGTGATGAACTTACTCATAATCTATTACACTACACATGTCAAAACTTGTGAAGAATTTAACCTAAATTAAGTATTAAAGCCAGTAGGGTAGTAATTTTCCCTTTCTTCTTTTTTCTTGCCAGTACAGAGTACAAAAAAACCCTTCCTGGAAGTGTTACTGGACACAAGCAACGAGTTAACGATTCTGGTCACACAGGAATGCCCATTAAATTCAAACTTCACATTATGTTGTCACATTGCTCCTGATTAATAAAACTTTGCTAGGCTCTAGCCAGCCTTTCTGTGATTGGTTGTTGAGTTGTTAGTTGGGTGAAGACTCTTTGTAACACTGTTAATTTTCAATGAAAATGAAAACAAATATTTCCTTCATCAGCTTTTCTTTTAAGTACACAAGTGAACTGTAGCTTTCACTTGGTGAGACTTCTCACTGTGTGAAGCAAATCCAGTTGACTCCTACCTGACAGCAGCTCAAATCACTCACAAGGTAATGGAAAAAAAAAATTACATCAGACCATTGTTCCTTCAGAAATTTTTTAAATAATTAACAACATACAAGTCCAACAGAGCACCAACATTAGCTGGCACTTTCAAACCAGTCAAGCCTGCTGTCAAAAACAGACTTCTGAAACAGAGTATATGTTTCCAAAACAATTTCACCTACTTCCAGGATGCACAAAAACAAATATCTGAAGAAGTTAGAGCTCCAGCACCACTTGTACTCTACAGAACAATTTCATATCTGACGAACATGTTTTTGGCTGGTGGCCTTAATCCCCACAGGGCTTAACTGCTTTGAAAACTAGTCTGTCAAACAGAGCAAGTTTCATATAAAGCTGAATACTCAATTGGGACAAATACATTCATGTTTACTTTCTGAAAGGATGTATTAATAACTGACATTGTCCTGAAAAACAAAACAAAACATACCAATAAGCTAAATTTTACAGTGACAGTTGCAGTATTTTGCAACATATATATATATATATATATATATATATACATATACATACATATACATATACATATACATACACATACATATATATACACATACATATATATACACATACATATATATACACATATATATATATATATACACATATATATATATACACATATATATATATACACATATACACATATATATATATATATATATATACATATATATATATATATATATATATATATACATATATATATATATATATATATATATATACATATATATATATATATATATATATATATATATATATACATACATACATATATATATATATATATACATACATATATATATATATATATTAGGGGTGCAACGATACACAAAATTCACGGTTCGGTTCGGTTCGATACTTTGGTGTCACGGTTCGATATTTTTTCGATACAAAAAAAAATGTTCATGCCTTTTTATTAATTTGTCATTTATTAAATTTTCACGGCACATTCTGCACCACATCTCTGTGCGTTCATCATTTGTTTGAAGCCAGCTCACCTCCTGCAACCACTTTTCAGAGAATACGCGCTTCTTTGTGGTTCGGACTCCTTCTGACATTTCTTTGGAGGTGGAGGAACATCACAGTAACTGCTT